>NC_080710.1:32545779-32605779 GCF_019097595.1 Hemibagrus wyckioides | reverse complement strand
ACACCAGATACACACCAGATACACACCAGATACACACCAGATACACACCAACTACACACCAGATACACACCTACTACACACCAGATACACACCAGATACACACCAACTACACACCAGATACACACCAGCTACACACCAACTACACACCAGATACACACCAGCTACACACCAACTACACACCAGATACACACCAACTACACACCAGCTACACCCCAACTACACACCAGATACACACCAGCTACACACCAACTACACACCAGATACACACCAACTACACACCAGATACACACCAACTACACACCAGATACACACCAGCTACACACCAACTACACACCAGATACACACCAGCTACACACCAACTACACACCAGATACACACCAACTACACACCAGATACACACCAACTACACACCAGATACACACCAACTACACACCAGATACACACCAGCTACACACCAACTACACACCAGATACACCCCAGCTACACACCAGTTATACATCAGCTACACACCAACTACACACCAGCTACACCCCAACTACACACCAGATACACACCAGATACACACCAACTACACACCAGATACACACCAGATACACACCAACTACACACCAGATACACACCAGATACACACCAGATACACACCAACTACACACCAGCTACACACCAACTACACCCCAGCTACACACCAGTTATACATCAGCTACACACCAACTACACACCAACTACACACCAGCTACACACCAACTACACCCCAGCTACACACCAGTTATACATCAGCTACACACCAACTACACACCAGCTACACCCCAACTACACACCAGATACACACCAGCTACACACCAGATACACACCAGATACACACCAGATACACACCAACTACACACCAGATACACACCAGATACACACCAGATACACCCCAACTACACACCAGATACACACCAACTACACACCAGATACACACCAGCTACACACCAACTACACACCAGATGCACACCAGATACACACCAACTACACACCAGCTACACCCCAACTACACACCAGATACACACCAGCTACACACCAACTACACACCAGATACACACCAACTACACACCAGATACACACCAACTACACACCAGCTACACCCCAACTACACACCAGATACACACCAGCTACACACCAACTACACACCAGATACACACCAACTACACACCAGATACACACCAGCTACACACCAACTACACACTAGCTACACACCAACTACATACCAGCTACACACCAGCTACACGCCAACTACACACCAACTACATACCAGCTACACACCAGATACACATCAGATACACACCAGATACACACCAGATACACACCTACTACACACCAACTACACACCAACTACACACCAGATACACACCAGATACACACCAGATACACACCAACTACACACCAGATACACACCTACTACACACCAGATACACACCAGCTACACACCAACTACACACCAGATACACACCAACTACACACCAGATACACATCAGATACACCCAACTACACACCAGATACACACCAACTACACACCAGATACACACCAACTACACACTAGATACACACCAGATACACACTTTCTTCCTTCTGACACGCTGACAGAGATGATGCACAAGGAATAAGCAGCTTTTTAAAAATAAAAAGGAACGAAAAAAATCACTTCTAGCATTTAACTCCGCCTTCACTCTTTATGCCCCACCCCCTAGCTGAGCCTTTACAAAAGCAGGGCCTGATGCTAAACTGGAGGCCATGATCCTGTGTGTGTGTTTAGTTTTTTCCTTTAAGTGTACTCTTTCCTCGAGCAGTGAAGCTCTGAGACACAGTGTGGCGAGACTAACCACACACACACACACACACACACACACACAAACACACACACACACACACACTCAGAGAAGCCAAGGAGACAGTAAACACACAGTCTGGGAATGGTTCTCCTATCACACATATTTACATTCTTTTTTTCTCTCGCAGCTCTTTCGGGGGTCAGATGTGAAAAGCCGGATGCGAGTGTAAAGTCAACACAGCTAGGGACGCTCATGTTCTCTCAAGTGCAGGAGGAATGCGCCGGCCCGGAGACGGACTTCCCCGTGTCCTGATTTCACCCATGCTTTTCCTGGGTTATTGTGGGTGGAGCTTAACTTAAACCTGATTAACCAATTAATTAATTTTTTTCCAGCAAAAAATACAATTTTTAATCACATTGCCACATTAAAGCGCTACTCTAACAGCATTTAGCTTAGCGGTAGCTAGCTGATGTTAAATAGCTAACTAATTTTCATATCAGGCTAGGCAAAGAAATATATCTTTGCTTTTCTTACATTACCCACAATGCATTTCAGTACCTGTTCATATCTGCTGAGGGCTGCAGTAGTATTAATGCTAATCATACATTTTAATAATGTTTGAAGCATCGATTCCTGACTTTCCCAATTGTGGGTGTGTCAGTAACGGAACTTCACAGCCAATAGGAAAGTGGCGGCGATGGCAGAAGTCTGAAATTTGCACGCTAACTTATCAAGTCTTAATCAGGCTAAATGCACATCTTGTTATCGATAATCACCAACGCGGGACTAGCCTCAGGATTAGCCCTCGCTTCCTATCCAGACAGAGAGAGTGATGCGGCGGTGCTTTAGTCATTTAACCACTCTGCTCAAACAGCTTTCATGCTAATCTTTCCTTAACCACCATCACACTCCTCATCTCACAGATCACTAACGAGCCGAGACGAGCCGAGCCGAGACGAGAGTCTCCACAACGTCTACGCTTCATTTCTCATTAAAATGATGTTGAACATCGCTGGAAAAGGCGAGTCTGAAGAAAAGATCTCACTGTTGTGTGTTTAGAAGCTAACCAAAAAAACATGACAATGATGGGAAAAAAACAACACCAGCCTAAAAATCAGCATCATCATCATCATAAACACATCAGATAACTTAACATTAGCATAACGTGTTTCAGGGTGGAGTTTAAGTTTAAGCCCCGTCCCCTTTTTAAAACAAAGATTAATCACAGCAAATCAGATACAGCTTCATCAAAACACACACATCATCAGCTTTACACCTAATTCACCTCACCCATATTCACACACACACACACACACACACACACACCTGAGCCAGACACACTAAAGAGAACACACAGAGCCCGGATTGTTTACCTCCATGGAAGCGTTTCAGGCATCGAAAAACATCTGCAATGTCACCATTCCTGCAAAGCTGAGATGTTCTCTTTACTCAAACTCTACTCATGTTACAACTTACTCAAACCACACATACACACACACTCACACACTCAGGAGAAGTGTGTGAAGTGCTGCGTAAAACCCGAGTTTTACCTGTGACATGGCCGAGCTCATACATCCTTCCTTTCACTGTCTTAAAGCCTGAAAGAGAGTGAGCACAGGCATACACACACACACAGACACAGACACACACACACACAGACACACACACACACACAGACACACACACACACACACAGAGCTAAACTAAACTAAGCATGTCCTCCTCTTTCGCTCTACAGCCAACACGCATACCACACAGAAGCAGTTATTCCAGCCCTAAAACACAATGAGAAAGAGACAGAGAGAGAAAGAGAGAGACAGGGAGAGAGTGAGACAGAGAGAGAGACAGGGAGAGAGAGAGAGTGAATTGAGTTGGACTTAATAGTGAACATGAGGAGAGAAATATAAACTGAAGCTCAAAAGAAGAAAAAAGAAAGAGAGAAAAAGAAAGAGAGAGAAAGAGAGAGACAAACATGCGAAAACGAGAGGAGAAACAGAACATCAGAGCATGAAATAAGAAAAGAGAGAGAGAGAGAGAAAGAGAGAAGAAAAGAAAAGAATGGAGAAACCCGAGGCTTTCCAGAAACTAAATATACCCTTAATACGGTTCCTTCATGGTGCTTTTGATAGGTTAAAGGCTTTTTTTCCTAAGAAGCTTTCAGAAATGAAGATCCTGAAGAGTTTCTCTAGAGGAACAAGCTGAAGAACGCTTGACAGATCAGGATTCGGCCCTGCATCCTCTGTGAACTGAAAGAACATGGTGTTTATGCTGAAAGATAAATAAATCTGCTACAGGAATGAGTCTTCGGTTTCATGCAGAACTATTAAACCCAGAGGATCTGCCGATGATCTTCAGTGATGTTCTGCTCACTCTGGCCTTGTCCCTCACTGGCTGTTTCTCATCAATGCTCGTCTTCCTCGTTCTTCATCTGTAAGCTTCACTTTTACGGAGGTTGTTTAGCACCAGAAGAGGTCTGTTTCAAGCTTATGAAGGTTATTAACATGTGCTCCTCAGGGTTCCTCTCAGTTCTCCAGTGTCCTCTTACATCTAAATTGCTCCCAGGTGTAGGAGTTATATGCATGAGGATCTTTCATCCATCAGTATCCCATTCAACATGGAATTTTAAACATGTTGGAAAATATCAGACTGGATCATCTTCTACTGCTCACCTTCTGGAAATGTTACAGGACCTCCATGGATCCTCAAGGGTATTTTTTTAATTGATTAGCAGTTCTAGCTTTCTAAAGAACTTCTTTATGGAATAATTTCTGAAGATACTTGCTGGATTCTTGTAGGGTGCTTCCATGCGATCCTTAAGAGTTCCATCAGAGCTCCAAAATAAAGAACTCTTTAGTCTTTTCATGGAAAAGGTTCTGGCTTTTTAGATGCAGTTTGAAAGTGAAGTGTAGAAACGTGAGGAGTTCATTCAGAGGGATAAAGAAGAACCCTTAATTTTTCTAGGTTTTTAAAGATGTTTAAAAGAGAAGCCATCTGTTGTAGAGTTCCCTGAGAACCTTTAAAAGTTCCCTCTGAGCGATAAACCAAAGAAACTTTTAATCAGTAAAAGGAAAAATCTCCTTCAGGAACCAGAAGTGAGACAGAAATCCACCATCTACCTCCACCTCCATGAAACATCATCAGGAGGAAGTTCACTACATTGATGATTTGAGGTTCTTTTTTGGAAATATTTTGAGATAACAGTTTGAGGAACGTTATTTATGTCCATCACAACTTCCTGTCTGCTCAGATCATCTTCCTTCAGTTAAGTCCGTCATTTGCATAGCCACGTGTGATTGGCTGAAACAGAGGATCTGCTGAGGAAGCCACACTGGATCACCTTCAGAAAATTCTGCTACAATATTAATCTGGCGCGAGGTTCTGGGCAGATCGTGAGGTATGAAAAGCGTGAGGAGAAGAAGAAATGCGCTCGGCAGCTCAGAGAGAGAAAAGAAAAAAACGAAAATGAGGAAACACTTTGCTGACTCTGGGATTTGAGACGAATAAATGGCTTTTGAAGGAATGAAAGCGGGCCTTGTGAACAACTGTTTGAATGCTCACACACACACACACACACACACACACGATGAATCCTGGAGATTTGAGTCAGTGTGAAGGCGAGAACCTTGGTGGAGTTCTCCGTGTTTGGTTTTCCTCTTCAGGGAGTTTTTCAGCATAATTGTGGTCTTGAGGTAATTAGACAGTTTAATTGTTTTTCCACTTGACATTTACTCTAATAGAAAACACAACGCAAGACCCATAAATACCTCCTATAGAAAAAAAAATTAAAAAAGGCATGGACTTTCATACTTTTTGGCTTTTTCGGCCGTGTGGTCGGTGGCATCTCCACCCATGCTGTTGGAATCGAAGCCGTTTGATTGGTGCTCGGTCAGCGCCGGCTAAATTTACAGCCACTTAGTGCTGCTTGCTTCCAGAAACGCCCCTTCAGAAGCGGTTAGTGAGGTTTACTTTGGCAAAGAGGAATCACATCCTTTGAAAAAAAAATATAAAAAATACCGTGCATGCTTCAGGGCAGTCGGGGTTACTCAGGGGGGTCAGACATTCCCTGCTTCTCGTTAACGTACCGCAGGCCGAGACGACTTACACAGTAAATTCCATCAGACTAGCGGGTAGTTGTGATCTCCACTGGGAAACTGATCACTTTTCAACAAATATAGACCAGTTTTCAGCTTTCGATGTGCTTCAACAATCCCGTCCTTAGAATCTGTTCAACTTTGTTTAACTCTAATTAACAAAATTATCCTCCTGTAGCTGTGACTTTATAAATCCTACATCTTTTTTTTTTAATAAAAAGGAGTGGCTTCGGTTAGTTCTCTATAAGGGCAGAACTGACAGATTTATATTAATATTAATACTAATGCTCTCGTTCTAGTACCTTATTGTTTCCATAGCAACCAGCTCGTACAGCGGACGTTCCGCGTGAACTGATAAAAAGTGTGTCTTCGTCGACACTGTGAGGTTTCACGTCCCACTCCCAAGCTCCCAGTGTTCTGAGTTCCCAGTGTGACCAATTCTTCTTTCTTGACCTTCCTGATCCATCCAGACGCTCTACCCCTGATTGGTGTCTCGTGGCTTGGTGGTGCTCACTGGTGCAGGGGATAGATCTGGGTGGACAGGCTGTGACCCAGGGGTCTGCTGTAGAAGGAACCACTTGGAGACTATCACACTGTCTCTGAACTGCCTTTGCATCAGTCAGCTTTCAGCAGGAAGGAATTAGTGTTTAGTCTATAATGAACTCAGAAACTACTCTGATCTAATAGTTCCTCAAGAGCTTTTGGTTGCTGTTAAAGAAAGAACATTATAAACAGTTACTGTCTATTATTTCCTGTCCAGTGTCGCTCAGATGAGCATGAGGTTCCCTTCAGGGCCTGGTTCCTCTGAAGGTTTCTTCCTCAGATCATCTCAGGGAGTTTTTCCTCACCACCATCAACCCAGGCTTCTCATTAGGGATAAATATTAGAGATAAATAGTAACTTAGCTTTAAACTTTATAATTTTTTCTATGTTTCTATACTTCTGTAAATCTGCTTTGAGACAACGTCCATGGTTAAAAGCGCTATACAAATAAACTTAATTGAAATTGAAAAACAAAATATATTCATAAAAACATATGAGGATGTTATCAGTGATCAGAATTTGCTCAGTAGTGCTGAATTTGCTGAACATGTAGAACTGATTTAAAAAACCACCCATCAGCTCCATGCTTGATTGAGTGAATGGTGAAACACATGATCCAGGAATATAAACTCCCCAGGAAAAGGCCAGAGGCCAGGAAGCAAGATTTATTTATCTCTGTATCTGTGAACAACCTGAGAAACAGCTGGACAGAGGAAATGTTCAAACCAGATGTCAAACAAACAAACAAACACAAATGGACTAAACGTTCAAGTGAATTCTCGTTCATGTGGAATTCACACTGATGCTGCATGGCTCTCTGAAACATAAGACAAGCTCAAACCTGTAACGAGCCCTGGGGAAGGAGGGAAATGATGAAGCTGCCCACCTTACCGCCACTTTAACGTGTCTAACACACTCCCATTATCGCAGGGTTACTGTCGGACATGAGAGCGCCTCAGATCACCACAAAGATCTTTCCAAGGCTAGTGAAATGGTCAGGGGTTAGCGCTTACCTGTCGCTTTGCTGCGCCGATCCTCAGCTTCTGTGCGGGAAAATGAAGAGAAAATACGCAATGAGGATGACAGAACTTTATATCTTTAACTGTTTTTACATGCAAATCAGTGCAATAAATATCTCAGAGGAGGTTCATGAATTAAAACAGCACTGCTATTTTAATACAATAATACAATAATAATAATAATACACAAGGCTTTGAGAATGCTTTAATATGTGAGTGAGAAACAGTTCTAATAAAAACACACAGATTCCAGTTACACACAGATCTTTCTTCAGTTAAATACTTCAGAAGTTTCATATTAAAGCAATAATATTACTTTGAAAGGAATAATTACGGTTCTGGATAAATCTAAGTGAATATTGGATATATATCGCTAACCTAGCGCTCTCTACTCTGTAACTCTGTTATCATTTGCCGCTACATGAAGGTTTCATTCCTGATTCCCTGCCATTGAGTGTCGTTGGAGGCGGAGTCTAGGACAGATAGCTGTCAGTCAAACATCTTCAGAATATTAACTGACTTGATTAACTGCTATTTGAGTACAAGTACAATTTATTATAAAAGAATCAATATAATAGATAGAAGGTGATGTTTTCTTGTTTATTAAGGCCATATGAACAGTTATTAATATCTTATTAACAGCTTATTAACTTTGTCCTCGTCAGCAGCGGCATGTGAAGGTGAGCGTAAAGGTCGTCTTCTCTACCTGCTGACCTGTGAAACTTCTCTCAAAGAGCATTGATGAGAGGAACAGCTCGAGGTCACACTCAACATCTCATCACCTTTGACCCTGAGGGACTGTTACGGCTACTGACCTTTGACCCCAAGGGTCAGGAATGGCTCTAATGTAAAAGTTTTTTCAGATGATTAGTAGTGTAAGCTCTTTAAAATGTGCCAGATTCCACAGTTAACCCACAGTTAACACAGTAAACACACACACACACACACACACAGAGTGGTTTAGAGTAATAAATGTGTGTGTGATTAGATGGAGTTTATTTTTATTCATTAAGATCTGCTGCAGGTTTGAATGTAAAATTTATTAGTTCTACCTGTCTGTCCTTCTGTCTGTCAAAGTGCATGTCTTCTACCTATCTGTCTGTCCTTCTGTCTGTCCTTCTGTCCTCACACTGTGTATATCTGTCTACAGGATTTCTTTATCTGTCTAACACACATGTTCAGCACCACTGATCCCAGAAGACTGTCACACACACACACACACACACACACACAATAAACACCTACATTACACATATTGCAAGACCTACAATACCGAATTACACTGCACACTTACACACAGCATATAAGAGCTACTCTGACCTGTATCAGGAGGTGTTAATTCAGCAGAGTAGTGTTCGGTACTGACCTGTTTAATATGTGTTAATTCAGCAGTGTAGTTTATAGTACTGACCCCTATCAGTAGATGTTAGTTCAGTAGTGTAGTGTACAGTACTGACCTGTTTAGTAGATGTTAAGTCAGTAGTGTAGTGTACAGTACTGACCCTGTATCAGTAGGTGTTAATTCAATAGTTTATAGTACTGAATTAACTAAAATTACTTATTAATTAATTATAGTACAGTACTGACCCGTATCAGTAGTCGGAGTGCAGTCCAGCAGATGATATAAGCCCAGAGTGTGAACTTGGCTCTGGAGTAACTCTCAAGCTCCGCTTCATTCCCTCCATCTCCTCCTGAACTTCTGTCCACTTCTTCTTCTGCACTCTCCTGAGCTTCTTGCTCCATCTTTCCCTACTTTATTTCGCTCTTTGCTACTTTAATACCATCTCCACACACTCACACACACTCCGCTCAGCACTCAGACGAACACACACACCGAGCTGCATGCAGGCGTCTACACACACCACAAACTTCTGCTCCGACTGCAGGTGGCTGCAGAGCCGAGCGCTCGACATCTGAGCTGCAGAGATCCCACCCACTTCCTCTGCATACACGAGTAGAAGATAAACACTGCAGCAGTTACAGCCACAAGAGGGCGCCATGAAACAGTCACGCTCTACTGTCTGTAAAAAAATAAATAAATAAATAAATTACATTAAAAAAGATAATACGGTGCTAATATTATTATTATATTTCATTTTTTTTATTATTTATTTTAAATAAAATAAATTAGTTATGATAAATAACTAAATAATATATAAATATTATACCAATGAATTAATAAAGTAATTGTAATAACTACTTGTTGCTGAATACAGTTTGTGTGTGTGTGTGTGTGTGTGTGTGTGTGTGTGTGTGAAGATAAATGTGGCCCTACAGCGCCATCTATTGACTGTATCCGGAGATGGTTGATGTCCAGATGTTTCCAGGTCTTGTCTTTATTTACACAAATGAGCTTCAAACATCAGAGATTTTTTCATAGTAAATAAAACTAATGTATCTATTCTGAGAGAGAACACACGCTGATGTTTTAGAGCTTCTAACTACATCAGTCATTTTTACAAAGCTAAAACTACAGTGTTTGTGTATGACAGCATTTATCTGTATCACTGTTTACATCTATCTATCTATCTATCTATCTATCTATCTATCTATCTATCTATCTATCTATCTATCTATCTATCTATCTATCTATCTATCTATCTATCTGTCTGTCTGTCTGTCTGTCTGTCTGTCTGTCTGTCTGTCTGTCTGTCTGTCTGTCTATCTGTCTGTCTGTCTGTCTGTCTGTCTGTCTGTCTGTCTGTCTGTCTGTCTGTCTGTCTGTCTATCTATCTATCTATCTATCTATCTATCTGTTTGTCTGTATGTCCATCTGTCTGTCTGTCTGTCTGTCTGTCTAGCCAGCTGTGGAATTTACATCTGTCTGCATGTCCATCCACCTGTCTGTGTGTCCATCTGTGTATCTAGAAGGAATTGGAGACATAACAGTTTATATACATCCATCATTACCAGAGTCCTGCATTGCCATGGCTTGAGAAACTCTCAGGTGATCTCCAGCCTACTGAAAGTGGCGGACCGTCAGGGGCAGCAAGGTCTTCTCTGCTGCTAAACAGCAGTTATCTGAATCACTGATTTTAATATATTTAATATATTTTTCCATGAATGTGTATTAAATTATTCCCAATAGTCTATTCTCTACCTTTCATAGCTTTTCTCTCGGTTGCGCTGCTTCCAGTAGTGTATATTTATGATAAGAGTATTTATCCAATCATATCCAATCAGCCAGTGGATGGCCTTAAGGCCTTCAGAATAGTGCAGGCATCCGGAGCTTACAGTTTTTCTCAGTTGCTTTGGAGCATTTCTCAGATCAGAAATGAAATTCTCAAAACTACCTGTTCAGCCGCCACATCATTTAGTCACTTGTGCACATCATATGAACATTTCTCGTTGCTTTGATCAAATTGCAAATGCTTTTGTACATTCATATAATTGATTGTGTACAATTGTCTGCTGTTTCCTACATTATCACTTGTTTATGTTCATGTTGATCGAAATATATTATACTAGTTTCATCTAAATAATCTTAACCCCCAAAACATTTCAGCATCAGGTCATTGCACAAGTCACTGAATGCAAAATAGTTAAACCAGTTGTCAAAATCTCAACAAAAAAAAAAGAAATAAAAAAACCCCCTGTTTTTTGTAAATGTGTCTTGAATTGATGAATTGTGCAGATGAAATTGGAATGTCACTAATGAAGGGGCGTGAAGAACCAGTGATCAACTAGTTCTCTAAAACAGGTCAATCTCTCGAGGTGAATCTTGTGAACCTATAACTGGCATGCCTATATAAAGAGCAAAACACAGATTTACAATTGTTGAAAATGGAACAACCAGGAAATGAATGTGGTCAAGAGCCAAGAATAAGAATAAGGATACATGCTGGAAAGGTAAGGAGGCAAAAAAGAGGAAGAGAAAGAAGAGGCCAGAGACATAGACACATTTCTGATGACATTAGAGCCACTGTTGTGGACCATGTTGTCAATCATGGCTTCACAACGGCTGAGGAGGGTCGGAGGGTACAGCCAAATATTGGGAGATCAGCTGTTTCTTCAATTATTCAAACATTTTGTGGAGAGAACAGGTCTGTAATCCAGCAGTGTGGACTGTGCTGTTATAGTGGATATACATTCTGTAACACACAAACATGTGTAAGTATATCTGAATTGTATTAGTGTATTTTTTCCACACAGGACTGAAAGATTACCTCGTAGGGGTGGCAGAGGACCCCTTTTCACACCTCAGCAGGAGGAGGCTATTTGCACCATGGTCAGAGCAAACAATGCCATTAGGCTAAGGGAAATACAGAGGGCCATTGTAGAAGACAACAATGTATTTAGAAACATCCAGTCTGTAAGCATCTCAACTATTGACAGGGTATTGAAAAGACACCACATGACCACGAAACAGCTGTACCACGTACCATTTGAAAGGAATGGGGACAGAGTGAAGGAGCTACGGTACCAGTATGTACAGGTAAAACATCTACTGTATGTGCATACAGTAACTAATTTACATAAACTTCTTATATTGACTTATATATATTGCAGTATGTGTGACCTATATACATTTGCTATAGCTTTAGGAAAGTAACACGCAGTATGTGTGTACATTTGATATAAATGTATCTTGTGAAATGAAATGAAAATGTATAACTAACTGGGTATCTTCTGGGTTGTAGCGTATAATGGATTTGGAGTCAAGTGAACCACCTTACACCTTCATATACGTGGATGAGGCGGGCTTCAGTCTGAACAGAAGCAGAAGACGTGGTCGAAATGTCATCGGCCACAGAGCTACTGTTGACTTGCCAGGCCAGCGGGGAGGAAATATCACTATGTGTGCTGCTATTTCAGAGCAGGGTGTGCTAACTCATAATCCCCTTATAGGCCCATACAACACACAGCATCTCCTCACCTTCCTAGAGACCCTCTATAGGGCTCTCATCCCTGATGATGAGAGGGGTCCATTTCAAGATGATTTGCCAAAATATGTGATACTTTGGGATAATGTGAGTTTTCATCACTCAAACATCATCAGGCAATGGTTTTTGACCCATAACAGAATGTTGATGCAATTCCTCCCACCCTATTCCCCATTCCTTAACCCAATCGAGGAGTTTTATTCAGCATAGAGATGGAAGGTCTATGATTGCCAGCCACATACTCAGATGACCCTTCTGGCTGCCATGGATGCAGCATGTGAGGATATCACAGTGGAAGCCTGCAGAGGCTGGATTAGACATTCCAGAAGATTTTTTCCACGCTGTATTGCAAGGGATGAGATCTGTTGTGATGTGGATGAAAACCTGTGGCCTGACAGACTGGGAGGTCAGGGGGTATAGACAGACAACGGCATGCACAGTTTTGCCTAAGAGGTGTTTCCTATGTTTACCTTTTGTAATTTTATATTTTTCCCCATTGTGCTTTTGTGTCCTTTTATTTTCTATCACAACGACATTATATGATGTTATATTGTAATTCTTTTTTTTTTTCAGTCCACTAGTAAAGTACAGTAAAAGTGTGAATCCTGTTTGTTCTCTTACAATCAATATCCCACATACAGTAAGGTGTAAATTTGTGCAGTTGAAATTCATAGATCCCATACAGAAGAAATTCAGCCTTTTGCATTGTCAGTCACTGTAATCCAAACCACAGTTTATATCAGGAAATCCTGGAACCATGCGCTGTCATTCTGACAACATGACTAAACATTTTGACTATACCGTATATAAACAATGACAAAAGGACTGGTCATTCTGAGGGTGATGACATTTTCATTGACACAAAAACTTACAAAGTACATGCTTTTGCAAGAAATCCAATGTGTTGTGCTGTTTGTACAAATTGTTTTGAGAATGCACTTACTGGTTTGCAAATATTAAGGATGATTCGAGAAATGCTCCAAAGCAACTGAGAAAAACTGTAAAATAAGGGTCAATGAAACTATTCCATTAACCAATCAGATTTCGAGTTGGTGTCACTGGGGCCATCTAGCAGGCGTACGATTACATCAGCAATTTCCCATCCTCTGATTGGATAACTGGAGTATTCGGAGGCAGCAAACCGCACAAATACCGTGTTTCTATATTCACTGTGTCTCATTTCGGATGCTGCGTCCTCCGGAGATTGCAGTTTGCTGCATACGGCATCAAGAATGTCTTTTTTGAGAAAAGTAACCGTAATAAAATGGACTATTCCTTGTGATGTATGAAATACTGTAGACTAATTTCTTTTTTACTTTGTTATTTAACGGTTGATTTGTATCTATTGCCGTGGCTTCCAAGGGCAATTCTAGAATTTTCATTTAAGGGGGGTATAACAGTAATAAATAAATAAATAAATAAATAAATAAATAAATAAATAAATAAATAAATAAAGGTTTGACTAACAGGGTAGGGTGGTAAACTTATTGCAGCATTCCACTGTATTGCATAGATGTGTCTAACATTTGAGTACTGAACAAGACAAATACAAGTCTTCCTGATCACACACACACACACACACACACACACACACACACTCACACACACACACACACACACACTTTTTTTTTTTATTGTTATGCCAAAATTATATACAGATTTGTACAAGTATAAACCACTCGCAACAAGTACAAATTACCAAAGACATATTTAAAGAGTATCAAGTAAGAAATAACGAAGAGAAAGAAATAAAAGGAAAAAAAAACAAACAAAACAAAAAAAAAAAAACAAACAAACAAAGGAACCTTTCAAGCCATGGGTTAAAATTACAACAATTTAACGTGACGGAACGCTTCATAGGTCTTTCTTGCTTTTTTGTTCTTAATCTTGTCTAATGTGGTACCATATTGTTTAATCTCTTTTATAAAATTATTAAAGTTTGGCTTTAGCTTTAGTCCATTTTTTTCACATGAATGTGATACTTCCCAAGTAAAATAAAAAGTTGTATAATAAAACAAATTGTACTTTTGGAATTAACATCATCCTGTACAAAGAAAAAAACATCATCATACAAATCAATTTTTATACATGTTCCAAACAAGCTAGAAATAAAATTAGAAACATCCAACCAAAACATCTGTGAGTATATACAGTCAAAAAACAGATGAGTGACAGATTCTTTGGCATTGCTACAAAATTCTAGTTATCAAGATTCACACTGAAACGTTCTAACAGCTCCTTGACACGGTAGATTCTGTGTAATATTTTATAGGATACTTCTTTAATTTTATTATTAATAAAAAACTTATTTGTTATAGACCATACTTTTTTCCAGTTGACATTTTCATATCTAGCAGATCAGAACATTATTGAGCAAGGCAAATAGTTTGTTTTTAAAATATTTCTAATATATTTGTTACTACATCTATCTATTACTATATTAATATCCCCAACAAATATAGTATCACTACAAAAACTGATCTGAAGATCAGCGTCCACAGGAGAAAATCCAGGATCTCGTAACAAAGATATGATTTTGCCGGGAATTGCATCAAAAATAATAGAATATTCTTTTGGTCTCACAGGAATCATAAATTTATTGAGAAATTCAGAATATGTTAAAAGTAGACCCCGTTCATTAAGCAACTGACTGACAGTAAGAATTCCATTGTCGTACCAGGCCTGATTAAAGATTGACTTTTTTTGTACAAGATATCTTTATTATTCCATATAAAACATCGATGCGGTGAGAAGTTATGTTTATAGATTAATTGCCAAGCCAGCAGTGCCTGCTTATGACAATCTGCCAATTTAACTGGGATTTTTCCAACCGAAAAATTACATTTTAACAGGAAATTAATGCCACCCAAAGAGTTAAATATGTAATTGGGGAAGATATTCCATATATTATCTTTATTTCTAATAAATTCAATTATCCATTTTATCTTGAACACATTATTAAGGTCTGTAACACTTAAAACGTCAAGGCCACCAAAGTCTCTATTATTATTAATAATAACCTTCCGTAAATAACGAATTTTCTTCCTCCAAATAAAATCATAAAGTATCTTATCTAATTGCCTGACAACATTGTTTGGAACATCTGCTGACAGATATATAAACAGACCTTGAGATCCCTGCTTTTGAGAGTAGAATACGTCCATACAGGGACAGATCTCTCATCAGCCACATATTGAACCTGTTACTAATTTTCTCAATAATAGGGTCAAGATTGAACCGGCTTCTCCGATTCAAATCTTTACACACCTTTATCCCAAGGTATGTGACATTGACTTTAATTGGAATCCCATAAATTTCTTTCAGGAGACAATCTTTAAGAGAGAATAATGTGGACTTATTTTTGTTCATTTTCAATCCAGAGACTCCAGAAAATTCTTCAATACATTTAATAACTTTATCCATTTCATCACTATTTTTGACAAAAATTGTGGTATCATCTGCTAATTGGCTAAGTTTAATTTCTTTACCAAACACTGAAATTCCTTGAAAACCTGCTTTTTTGATATGAGCAGAGTACCATGACCTGAGTAACTAATATAAAGAGAAAAGGTGATATAGGACATCCTTGTCTTATCCCATGGCCCATATCAAATCTCTGACAGGTACCGTGAGACAACTGGACTGAGCTGTTGGCACCATTATAAAGCGTACGAATTGCTTTTTGAAAAAATTTACCGAAACCAAAAAAGTCAATAACTTTGAACATAAATGAATGTTCAATATTGTCAAATGCTTTATAAAAATCAATAAATAATATAAAAGAATCATCTGAAATAAGGGGTCTATAATCAATTAAGTCCAAAATTAGTCTGATATTATTTCCAATATAACGGCCTTTCAGAAAACCTGACTGCTATTCATCAATTATTGAGTTTAAATTTTTCTTAAGTCGTTTTGCAAAAATTAATGAAAAGATTTCAGTATCATTATATAACAGACTAATTGGTCTCCAATTTTCCAAGAGCAATTTGTCTTTGTTAGGCTTGGGTATAAGTGTAATTACCCCTTGTTTTAGTGATGTGGGCATTTCTCCCAAACCAGTTGCTTCTTCAAAGACGGCCAATAAAAAGGGTGCAAGGTCGTTACAAAAAGTTTTATAAAACTCCCCTGTCAGGCCATCATTTCCAGGAGACTTATTTTCTTTAAGACTATTTATACAGTTAGTGATTTCCTGAATATTTAATTCTTTATCACATAACTCTTTGTAATCTTTGTGATCTTATTAATATTGTTTGATAAATTTTTAAGAAAAAAGTCTGCGTCATTTAGTAGATTATTTGAATTATACAATTTACTATAAAATTGATTAACAAAACGAGATATGTCCTTGGGATTATCATTAATAAGTCCATTTATTATTAATTTATTTACAGAGGTTGTTTCTCTCTTTCTTTTTTCTAAACTGAAGAAATATTTAGTATTTTTTTCTCCTGCTTCCATCCATTTCTGTCTTGACCTAACAAACGCACCCCTAGCTTTCTCTTCATAAATGTCATCCAGCTCATCCTGCAGTGTAGCAACTTCTAATAAATCAGTGCTTGACATATTTTAGTTATTTTTACAGGTGATAGATATTATTTCATTAATTACTTTGTTTTCATTTTTTTTTCTTTTTCTTAGTAAATTTTCCATATGATATTGTGAATTCCCTTATTTCAAATGTTGTTTGTTCCCATAACTTCCCATAAGTTTGAATCAAAGAAGCCTGCTGCCAATACTTAACAATTATATTCTTAATTTGGTCACAAAATTTATCTTGATTCAATAGACTATTATTTAACTTCCAATATCCTCTCTTAACTCTACCTGATTGACACACTAAGACATTAATTTTAATAAATATGCCTTTGTGATCTGTTAAAACTGATGGTTCTATAGTAACAAGTTTAACTTTCTCTTTCATATGTTCTGTAATAAGCCAAAAATCAATACGTGATTGTTGAGACCTGTCCCTATTACTCCATGTATACAAAAGCAATTGTGGATTTTTACATCTCCATATGTCAATTATGTTCAGTCGTAAACGAACATTGTTTAATTCACATGCCGTATTGTCAGTTCTAGGTGGCCATCGATCTTGTTTTCCATCAAACACTGTATTAAAGTCACCACCCAAATCACTTCTGCAGAGGGAAATTTTGAACGTAACTGATTAATATGGCCTTCAATATCTTGAAGGATTAACTCATTTGTTTTTTAATTACTGGTGGCATATATATTTATTATAATAATTTTAACTTGGTTTATATCAATAAGTAGAGCGATCCAATGACCTTGATTATCTGCTTTGTGATTTAGAACTTTCCCTGAAAACCTGTCCTTTAAAATGGCGACATCTGCTGTTCTATTTGAGGCACCAAAAGTGAACCAAATGTCAGACCCCCACTGATTCTTCCAGAAAGCACACACACACACTTGTCTGCGGATTGAAGAACGCGCTGAAAGACGGGGAGGAGCCGAAGTCTGCCGCCGTTTTATAAAATTTAAAGGAGACTGAGGAGATCACCAATGTGTGTAGAATTTATGGACAATCACAGAATTTTAGGAGGGCTGAGTAGAAAATGGCATAGCGCCCATGGTGGCATCATAATGGTGGTATAGATGTGGATTAATTCAGGAAGGACACCAGTGAAGGCCTAGGTGTGAAATGCACGGCCCACCACTGCTACTGAAGGAATGTTCTCTGGTCAGTTGAAGCATAACATGATCAGTTTGTTCATAATGGTCAGTGGTATGTATGGAGGAAAAAAAGCAGATCCCAGCTGTGAAGCATGAGGGTGGCAGCATCATGTTATGGAAAATGCTTTGAGCTTTGAATCTCAAGACAGGACAATGATCTTAAAACAAACTCCAAAGCTGTGACAAAATGGCTTAGAGACAACAAAGGAAATTTTTGGCCTGACCATCACAAAGCCCTGACCTGAATCCTATAGTAAGTTTGTGGACAGAACTGAAAGGCGTGTCTGATTGATGAGGCCCACAAACCTGACTGAGTTACGCCACCTAATGTCAGGAGGAACGAGAAACGAAATGCAGCACAGGTGTCCTGAGGAACTTGTGGAAGTCTACATCAAGAGTTTGAGTCAAGTTATACAGCAACAAGAGCAAATACTAATGAAGCGCGTGACAATAATAAATCAGTCTTCAGTGATTATAATCTTCAGTGCAATACCCTCCTTCACCACTAGATGTCTCTCCAATTCTCTTTAAAATCGCCTGGAATCGCCTTGCTCTGATTTCTTTCTGTTTAATAACGCTCTAAATTCTAAATAATGCTCTTAATGAAGAATTGGCGTCATTATCAGTCACGAGTAATAATCTCACAGTGACGTAATTGATTTCCCTCCGCTGTCCATGCTTAAGAAATAATTAACACTGTTACCTGCAGAGGAGGAGCGAGATAACCACGCCCCCCCCCCGTATTACAGGTATCGTGGTATCATGGTATCGCATTACAGCTGGCAAAACGGGGCGGAGTTTGCTCGTTATTACATTAGATTTCTATTAAAATTAAATAGTTCACCAGAATCAGTGTTATTTATTACTGTTATACTGCTTAATTAAATTAAATCATTATTTAATTATTAAATTAAATATTAATAAATATTTATAGACTTATCATAGAGTTAAAAAATAATTCAGTGTCAGAATTATTTTTAACTCTATGATAAGTCTATAAATATTTATTCTGAATAGTGAACATGTGACTCTACACATTTGTTGAAGTCTTCACTCAAGACGATTTATTCTTCTTCACACACAGGAGGAGTCTTTGCGTTGGAGGGGCGTGGTCATATTTGAGAAGAGGCGGAGTCTGAGCAGAGTGTGGATGGTTGAGGGGGCGGGGTTTGTGAGTCGTGGTGCGGGTTAATGTGAGAGATAGTGGAGACTGGAGGGACTCTCTCTCTCTCTCTCTCTCTCTTTCTCTCTCTCTCTCTCAGTCTTTCTCTGTGGATTACCGCTACATTGTTTTCCTTCTCGGACTCAGGAATGTTTCGCACGTTTCACACGTGAGTATTTCTACACGCATTTCTTTTAAAGCAGCTCTTTGTAATTCTATGGGAGAAATAAAATAGCGAATGCGATTAAATGCGACTAGTTTAGAAGTGACAGAACTTTTTGCATTGAACAGATCAGGACCAGCCGGAGACCCTGAGCCACTTTTCTGCTTTATTATTATTTATTACTCAGAAAGCCTGGAGCTTTATACACACTTCCCATTGCTGTGTTTTTTTCCAAGAAACGATTCAAATCTAGGAAAAGGAGGAATGTGATAAGACAGTGTACACAGCTGTAATGTGGAATAACTGGACTCTGGAGACTCCACTGT
Organism: Hemibagrus wyckioides; assembly: GCF_019097595.1. Taxonomy (NCBI): domain Eukaryota; kingdom Metazoa; phylum Chordata; class Actinopteri; order Siluriformes; family Bagridae; genus Hemibagrus; species Hemibagrus wyckioides. Next base: position 32,586,084 of record NC_080710.1, on the reverse strand, counting down.
CCTGTACATGTACAGAGAGTTCATATTAATGCATCGCATTTTATTATTTGAGAAATGGTTAGTGCAGTTTTAACTCGTTTTGCTTAATTCGGATTAAAATGTTTACACTGTCCTACACCACAATTACCGGGTCTGGCTATGATTTGTGTGTATTTTGTGTTGTTAAAACTATTTTGTTAATTAATGTTATGGATGTTGATGTAAAAAAAAGATGTTTGATGCAAAATAATAATTAGATACTAGATTGGAATAAACAGTAATCTATTAACTTAGAATATCTCTTTCTGTCAATTCTGTCAATTTCATTAGGTGTGAAAATGTAATCGAATCATTAATAAACTCAGTGTATATGACTTGAGCACTTTATTCTGTATATTTATAGTAAACTATAGTAAATATACTATAGTAACTTATAGTATATTAATATTTTCCCCCTTCCAAATGGCTTATCCACATTTATCACTAACTGCCTTCTATATTTTTGTGTAAAAATCTTGTTATTAAATGTTAAATTTTGAGATTTGTGTATATCGTTGCACAACACAACCAATCAGTTTCACCTTGAGCATCGTCTCAGCTGGATCTTAGGATCTGGGTCAGTGATAGATTTTCTATTAAAAGTCTGGTTTCTGAATTCAAGTCATACGTTAAGCTAGCGGATCTTACCTCATCTCTTGGAAGCACTGGGTTTGGGTATGATGGAAGCACAGTTTCTGTGAAGATTTAACAACTAAATGCAGTACAATGTTAAGACCATCTTAGCTAGGGGAGAGAGAGAGAGAGAGAGAGAGAGAAAGTTTTTAGGTTCAGAATTAAAAAATAAAAAATTAAAGAATAAAATTAAAGAATAAAATAATGGACTGGTCTTAACATCTGGCTAAACTTTAAAACTGTTCCATAACTCATTGAGGACTGGGGTATTTCAGAGACCTGTACAAGGTTAAGTGTTGTTTCTGTTCAAGCAAGCTTCAAGCAGTATGGGTGTGTGTCCAGGCCCGGTTCTGAAGAGCATGAGTGTATGTGTAATACCTGTTCTGTTTCCAGGAACCTCCACCGCCGCTAGGACGTGTGTGGAATCTGATTCAATCTAAGCGAGTTTGCAGTTTCGCTCGTTCAAAACGAGCTGGCTGTGGCTGGGATGTTTGCCGGCGGGATGCTGCAGCAAAGCAGCCTGGGAAACAAGCGCTCAGGTGTGGGCATTACACGGATCTCCAGCTCACACTTCTTTCCCCCGGGTCCTGGATCGGGTTCCAGAGCTGGCTCGATTAAGAGTGACTCACTGAGCTCGATCAGCTCCGACCCGGAATACATCATGCAGCTGGTCAGCGATGTACGCAAATTCGCCGATGTGCTGCTTCACCTCAAGGAAGCCTTTAACTCCAAAGGTGAGCTGATGTATGCAGAATTTCACTGTTTTTTTTACAAGTTCTCAATGGCAAACGTATTGCTGCAATGTTTCTATAGTTATAATAACAGTTTAAAGCTGTCAGTTCAGAAGTTATTAGTGTGGCTGAATCTCCAACGTCCTCATTGATGAAGATGGGTTGAAGCTCCAAATTTCTAACTCCAAAAATGTAAACAATAGTCAAACCCTCATAGTTCTTAGCTCCACTGCTATAACTAATTCAATCTAAGCACAGAAGAGCCTATTTCTAATGTTATAACAATGTTATAATAACGGTGCTTGAAGTTCAGATTCTTGCTTGCAGGGTTGTAATAATGTACCCTAGTGTTCTCAGTCTCAGAGCTTTCACAATGCTTGAACACTCAAAGTTCTGTAATTGTGGAGACTCCAGCATTCTCTGTCACAAAGCTGATTGGATCCTTAATGTCCATCCAAAAGTAATTACAGTTCTTGATCCAACATTCTCATTTCTAAAGTTAGAATAAGGGTTTTACCTCCAAAATTATGGGTCCCAAAGATTGGACAGTGGTTGCAGCACTAAAGTTCTTTGACCCAAACTTTGGTTGAACCCTCAGTGTTCTCAATCTGAAAGTAATTACAATAGTTATAGATCTGAAGTTCTTATTTCTGATGTTATAGCAATGGTTGTAGTTCAGGTTCTTCTAATAATATCTGGACCCCATAGTTCAGTCAGCTTTCACAGTTACTAAGGCATCAGAGTCATTAGAATGGTCAAGCCTCGCATAACCTCAAAGTTCTCACTGAGGTTGAGCCCTCAGAGTTCTCAGTCCAGAATTCTTACAGAATTGTTCTCATTTCAAGTTGATAGCGATGGTTGTTATTGGTCTCAACACTAACAACTGGTTGGACCCCCAGTGTTCTCAGTCTCAGTATTCACAGTGGCTGAACCTTGTGGCTGAATTCTTAAAAACCTCTGCCTCAAAGTTATCCTAATGGTTGAGACATCAGATTTCTCCATCCTAAAAGTATAAAATTGGTATTGTTCTCAGTCAGCAGGTTTTCATTTTGGCTAAACCCTCAACATGAACAGAGTGGGCAATTCCACAATATCCTCAACCTCACAGTTATAATGAGGGTTGAGCCATCAAAACCATCAAAGTTCTCAATCCTAAAGCTAGAAATTGGTTGAACCACCAATGTTCTCAGTGTAAAAGCAAGGCTAAACAATGGTTGATGAGCCATAATTCCAAGTATCCAAAACATAACAATGGTGGTAGCTTCAAAGCAAGTGGTCCCAAAGCTCTAACAGTGGTTGGACCCCCAATTATCTCATTTGGTTACAACACAATACATTTAACACAGTTTACAACCTATACATCACAAACAACACAACACAATTAGCATCCTAATATCCAATACTTAAGGGTTGAGCCCCTTAAAAGTTCTCAGACCCAAAGATAGAACATTGGTTGAACCCTAAAGTAATCAAGTGGTTACAGTGTTTAAAGATTCAAAAGTTCTCATTTCTGAAGTTAAAACAAAACCCTACTTTCCCTGCCCTGAATCTAGTTGAACCCCAAAAGTCACCAGTCTGAAAGTAATTACAGTGGTCGATGATCCAAAGCTCTCATTTCTGAAGTAAGAACAATGGTGCTAGCTCCAAAATGCTTGAAAGTTTTCACGGCGGCTAACTCTCAAAGTGATTACAGTGGTCAAACCCCTGAAGTCCTCACTTTCCAAAAGCTGTAATAAGGGCTGAGTGAATAAAATTCTCAGTCCTAAAGCTTAAAAAGTTGCTTGAACCCCTATTGTTCTTACACTGAAGGTATTTACGATGCTGGAAGATCCTGAAGTTCTTATTTGTGAAGTTATAGTAATGCGTGTAGCACAAAAATAATTCTTGATGGTTAAACCCCATTGTTATTACAGTGGTCAGATTACTAAAGTCCTCACTCTGACAGTTATTATAAGGTTTAAAACTATACCAAAGTCATGTTCTAGCAGATCTTGTCCTGTAAGTTTATTTTGTGCAATTCTGAAGGAAGGCTAAGCAAAGTTCAGTACAACCTATTTCTTTCTACAGAATTGCATGTTGGACTCAGTTGTGATGTGTTTAACTCTCAGGTCAGGCCACATGTGTTTGCTTTGTCCGCTCGGTCACTAACCTGCTGTATCTGTGGCTGCTTTGTGGGCAAATTTCAGATCCTGAGAAGGTTATTCAAACCATTCTGAAATAACATGATACTGAAGATTTCGCTGATCATTTTATTTGGTTGTTCTTTTCTTTTTCTTTGTAATGATGTTTCTTATTATCAATACTATAAGCAAGCTTGATTTATAGGTTGGCTTGGGCTTTGGCGAGGTTTGAGGTTTTTCTTTAAGCTTTATTTAGAGAAAGGGAATAAGACAGATGGAAAGAGGAGTGGAAGTTGTATGTCTAAGGCCCAGAGAGCCACTTTTAACCCTCTACACTTGGTTTAAGTCTTTTTGGATAAAAGCGCCCTACAAGTAAAAATGTAGACAGGGAAATACGGAGAACGGAGGCACGGTTCTAGCCAGGGGAACACCAATTCTCTTCTCCATACAGCTCTTTAAAGCTCCATATAAAGCTATAGGCTAAGCCAGGCTCAGGAGTAGATTTTGGCATTGTGATGAATTACTCTCAGGGGGAAAACGGGGCACGAAAGGCATCTGATCTCGATATTTAAATAGTGAATTCCTGCATTGTGGGAGTACTCAGCGTGAAAAAAAGACTGGAGAATACTACACTAGTCCATAATTAAATACCTTTTTTTTTCTCCACTCCTTTTGCTAATCTCAAGCGAAGCGTTTGAAAACCTTTGGAGAAATGATGAAAGAGTGAGGGAAGATTAAGAGGGCGGCTGCTCTTGCGTGTGTGATTACTGCATTCCGGGTCCTGTGTGGTTCAGCTCGGCTTGGATCGGACCCAGCTCGCTGAACCTGACCCGAATCCACCTCTGCTCTTAACCCTGTGCTGGTTCTGTGAATCCACAACCATCTTTAACTAGCCAAAGAATAGCGGTATTTTGTTGTTACCATGATGTTTTGCTCAGATTCTTCACTTCCTGTGTGTTTGGGGTCTCAGGGACTCTGCAGCAGAGATATATTTACTAATTATTTTCCCATAGAATGACGTGAGGATGGAGTCTGAACACTTGTACGCATGAGTAAACATGGACAAATTTAGATTTGGCTTAGTTTTATTCTGAAATGTATCCTGGATAGAAATGTCCGAGTCTCAGTTTGACCCCAGTGAGGGCTGCAAACAACGTCTAAGTGTGAAATTTTAAATATTTAAAAAAAAATTTTTGGGAAAGATTTTACATATTTAATGTATTCGTATTGTCGGTGACTTCCAAAACACTAAAACCTGTGTATTACATCACAGTGCTGTCGAATCCTCAGTTCTGATTGGTTGGTTCAGTTTCTAGCACAGAAAAGCAGATGACTGGTTTAGATGTTTCTCACTCTCATTGTTTCTGTAGTAACAGCACCTTCACTGGCTTCATAGAAGCTTTGTGGAAGGAGTCTCCGGTTTCAGCGCTTTTCAGAGGTTTTCAGAACACTTTCTCGGCCACACGACACGCTGCAGTTTTTTTGTCTTGTTAGCTTGAAGAGAGCTTTATGAGGTCATTGATGGGATGACTGTTTATACCTGCTATAACATAAGTGACAGCAGGAAGTAATTGAATGTTGCAGAGAAAATGTTTAGCTAAATTTCTGTATTATAAGAAGAATTAAACACATGCTGTTACAGGAAAATAATCGAGTCAGTCTGCGTCATTACACTAGCCTCTTTCACTTTGAAAGCTCCACCTGCAAGGGGATTTATTCCTTTCCTTTCCTGATTCTGTTTTCTTTTGCAAAAATCATCTATCGCATGCTTCCTCTTTTAGTGGAAGTGTTAAGTGGTTCACTTTGACCTCAGCTAAAGCTAAGGGTTAAACCCGGTGGTGTTGGTGCTGATGCCCAGTCGGAGTCAGGAGGAATGTTGTCTTTTGTTGGTGGTGCTTGACCCCGCTCGGCCTGGAGAGCAGTTTGGAGAGCTAGCTGTGTGTGACCGCTACTTCTCACCGCGAGTGTTGATGCATTCCTCCACCCACTCCTTCTCTCTCTCTCTCTCTCTCTCTCTCTCTCTCTCTCTGTGAAATAAAGGGACAGCCCAGGATTTTTCACATAGTCTGAATATTTCTAAACATTTCCCTCCTCCAAGACTGCTTAACCATAACTCATTTTTTTACCCCCTCGGGTTAACATTTGTCTTTTGCGAACTAATGATTACACGGACACGAAAGTATGATTCATGGAGCATCATTACATAAAAAAAAAGAAAGACAGTAATAGAGTAACTTGGCACACTCTGAGTCAACGTTTTCTGTTTTCGTTTCTTTGTGAGCTTTCTAAACACAGGAAAGGGCAAGTTTAGGGGAAAAAAGGAGGCTAATTGGCCTTCAGGAAGAGAAACTCTACTCTGCGCTGTACTGGGTAGTGGATTACAGCCTCAGAGCCAGCTTTATCTCAGGGTCAGTGCTGAAATAAAGACTAATTCCTTGAAGAATGAACCATGCCGATGATCCATGCCACCGGACTTAACCTCGCTCTGTTCGCTCAGACGAGAGCTGTGATTTGGAGGTTCTGCGTCGGATCAGGTGAAGATAGGTGAGCGGGTTCTCCAGGGCAGGTAAAAAGATGCATGTAGGCCCAAGTTAGCATTAGCGTTAGACTGATCACTGTCAGAAACTAGCATGGATGTACTTCCTGTCAGCAGACGGAGGGAAAAACACACACAGTTTGTTACTGTACATAGAAGATTTGTCCATGCTCAAGTAATAATAAAGAGCTGAAATAAACATGATGTGAATATAAAATTCACAGTTAGCGTTAAATTTGAATATTTTTCACTCTTGAATAGTTGAGTTTGATTGATACTTTTCATTTTCATTCAAGAAGATCTTTGGCTCTGTGTCTTTGCTTTGAATTGAGGAAGATTTGACACCTTCTTCCTGAAGGTTTCTCACTACTTTCTCCACCTGGTTCCTGTCAGCTAACTTCAGGTTCAAAATGTCTCTTTAAAATCCCAATCTAAGAACATCACAGGTGCTGGATCTGCGTGGACAGCCCATGACCTAGGGGACTGCTGTGGATAGAACCACTTTGAGATTATCTCTGAGTCTTTGGGCTGCCGTTGCATCAGTCAGGAAGGAAGGAATTGGTGCTAAGTCTATGATGAACTCGGAAACTGTGCTGGACTATCGGTTCCTCAACCAGTTCCATGGTTGCACAATTCATGGACTATGGACTGAAGAGGGGACATTGTGAGCATTTGCATTGTTTGCTGTCTGGGAATGGGTTTCCTTCTTCTCATCTCAAGAGGTTTCTCTTTGTCATTGTCACCTCAGGCTTGCTCATTGGGGATGGATTTTGAACTTTAATTGGATGCACTTAAAACTTTAGCATTTTTTCTATATTTCTATACTTCTGTAAAGCTGCTTTAAGACAATGTCCATTGTTAAAAGCGCTATAGAAATGAAATGAAATTGAACTGAATTGAATCATCCGTCCTGGACTGAACTGTTCATTCGAACTTCCTGGATTCTGTGATTTAAATAGAACTGAATGATTGATGTTTCTGGTTCAGGATCTGCGGGTGAACATCACAACACAGATCCTTATCCTAAGCTTCCTGAAAATTTCTCCATCATGTCACTGTGTTGGACGGAGTTGAGGAGACGTCGAGTCTATACCGCTCAAATTTGGTGAAACTGGAGGAGGAGGCATAGAAAGAGCTGGCGGTGTTTTTTTTTTTTTTTTTTCTCATCTCAGTGCTGACGCTCAGTGTGAGATGGTTAGAGAACATGGATAAACTCTGTAGTGGCTGTAAAAAGTGAGGCCATTTTTTGCCAGATGTGTGATTAAAAAAAACAAAAAAAAACATGTTGTTTTTGTAGGGTAAGGGATTTGTCTGATTGGTTGCATATTTGAAGCGCTTTGTTTAAACTTTTGGTGTAAACTCCTCACAGCTTCAGGCTCTTGGGTTGAGTCCTGAGGTTCCTGTTGAGTTCTGCATGTTTTCCCAGGGTTCTCACCATCTCATCCACTTGAGGTCTCCTGCTCAACTCTTGTAAACCATGTTTATTCGTGTTAAATTGTGATTTTTCTCAACCTCAGATATTCCATAAGGGACTTTTTTCAGGCTAGAAGCTTCAAGATCTTGGAGGTTGAAATCCATATCAAAAGTCAGTTTTATGTAGGGAAAAAGGGAAAATTGTGACACTGTGAGTTTTTGGAGCAAGATATAATCACTTTAAACATGATTCAGTTTGATCCTGAGTTCACGACACTGTTGTGGAATTTCATGTTCTCTTGGTTTCCCACGGGTTTCCTCCAGGTTCCTCGCACCTCCCAGGTGAAGCAGAGGCTCTGAATTGCCTCAGGTGTGAATGAGTGTGTGAAAGTTTGGTTTGTACGCGTCAGGTCTCTGGTTTTCCCAGGATACTCCACATCCACCACAAACCTGACCAGGATCAAGCACTTAATGAAGATGAATGTAAGTAAACCACAGTAATCATGTGTAAGCTGTGGAGCTTACACTCCCAGAACTTCCAGGAAGCTACAATATTTGGTCTGCTCAGATCTGTTTTTAGATACATCTTATTTATTAATGTCCCTCACAGGGAACTGAAGGTGTCACAGCAGCATGATGGGAAGAATAGTGAGATAAAAAATCAGATGAAGGGCAGTGAGGGTTGCCAGTGATGTGTTTTTTTTACACTTAATTAGAATACTTTTAAACCAGTGTTGTGAGTTGAAAAAACAAGCTCCGCGCTGGAAGGTTTTTGAGCCGAGATCTTGCAAATATCTGGAATTAAATGTAATTAAATATAGGCTTTGAAAAACAAAGCAGAAGGCAGCATCAGTAATGTACAGAATCATTTCTCTTCTAGTTTATATGATTTGGAAAAGGATATGTGGGATTATAGAGTAATGTTCCTACTAGCAGGAGATGATATAAAAAAAATGGGTCTCCACGTGGAGCTGGAAATTCTCGCTGAGACCTGGCAACCCTAATGGCAGAGTTCATTTTACAGAATGAAGAGCAGCAGTGTGATATATACATAGATAATATGATCAAATGATAATAATAATAATAATAATAATAATAATAATCAAATCTCAGAATTTTAAAAAATGCTTAAACATTGCTTCTTACTTTCTATACGTGAAGTCGGCATTCCCAATAAACAGTGGGAAAAATTTTAACCTTGTGTCTTCAATACTATATGAGGTATAGAGGTTTTATATCTCTAAGTGGGCGTGGCCTTAACTTTCCTGTAAGATTCAGGAGTAAAGAAAAATTTCCATATTTCCATAAATGGTTATTTTTGAACAGTTCGTGTTAGACTCATGACACGTTCAGGAACTTCTGTTTAATACAGGAATTGTTTAACTTCTAAAAAAAAATTAAAATGAAACGAGATATTCTGTTTTTTTTCTTTTTTCAATAAAATTAGAGCCACGCCCCCTTTTTTAAAACCTCAACAATGAACCACGGAAAACGAAAGCAGATACGAGGCTGAAATTCAGCCGAATGTTTACTGATAACAGTGATGTAACTGTGACACGGATGTGAGCTGGTCAGTCAGGAAGTTTCCTGTGATTTCCCCTCAGATAAAGTATATTATACCGCCGCGTTCGGGCAGCGCTGAGGCATTTAACATGTCACACGGACTTGTTTTTCTCGTATAATCCAGACGGTGGTTATATGGACGCTGCAGGTTCTGGGTCAGTGAGCAGCAGTTAACTGGAAGCTCCAACAACAGGCTGTTGTAAATCAGAGGCAGTGCTGTGATTGAAAGTGATTTAAACCCCATTCACTTTATGAGTTTATTGTCTCGGCAGTGCGCAGCCACAGAAAGAAAAACCCTGCCGTTCATTCAGGGGCGCGGAGAATACGGCGAGCGACAGGCACTTCAATCCGCCGTACACTCCTACAACAATGAGTGATATCTGCTTGGGAATCGTGAGTCTTAAAAACCCCAGCTCTGCTATTCAGACCTGCTGATGTGAGCCTGAAGCTCTTTTGTCTCCGTGATCATCTCCGGTGTTTTTGTTCCTCCAGAACAGAACTGGCAGAAATTGGCGCGAGCCTCACTTTCCCATGTAAGAATAGCAGTGAGTTTTGAGATCTATGATCTCCCGGGAGACTTGCAGCCAGCTCTGAGAGGCAATCGTTCCTTTTCTTTTCTTTTTCCTTTTTTTTTTTTTTGTCGTGATGTCACCTTAAATGGCAATTTAGTGTTCGGTGCTCTCTCCAGTTTCCAGACCTAAAGTGGAGCTGGAGTTCAACCTGTTTTCTGGATTAAAAAAAAACAGACGCTCGGATCGTCCGGCGTGACGGCTCGGGTGTAGCGTAGAGACGTCTCTGTTAATGATGTCCACACAATGCTGGAGGGTTTGTCAACTTCACACAGGTCGTGACCCTGTCCAGGAGCAGCAGCGTGCGAGAGACATGCCAGTAATTGGATTGGATTATTTTGGGGTGCTCCGTGCCTGGGGACGCTGAACGCGCTCGGAGGTCTGTTTTGTGTGTGTGTGTGTGTGTGTGTTTTCTATACAGTTTGCTCAAAGCTCTTTAGAAAAGCTTGCATATTTACCAGAGTGGGATTTCTGAGATGTCAGACAGAATGATGTTTTTTTTCTGCTTGTGTTTTTGGTGTTCTGTCCAATTATGGTCAAATTAGAAGCGAGTAGTTTTGACCTCTTTGCAGCCACGCCTCCAGTAGCGCTAATAAACGCCAAATAAACGTCAGCTGTCCTCGTAAAACTCTTGCTGTGTGCATGAGAGGGACTCAGCAAGAAAATTCTTCAGCTCGCTGAAACTTTGTTGATTTTCTGTTGATTTGAAGCGGATGCCTTCAGAGTGACTCCATGGTGTGATGGAGCTACTGGAGTTACTGCTACTGCTGTGTACTTTTCCTTTTAGGATGAGGTCAAATCTCGTCTTTGCTTACGTCACTTTACGTAACAGCAGCCTCTCTTTTTTCTCTTCAGACAGAAAACCTCAGATTGATGTGAACCAGAAGAAACCCGAAAGTGTAACATAGTGAAATATAAAGTTAAAGCATTACCTCTGACACTGGAGACTCCTTCCATACACGTTAGATACACACCTTTATTCTAACAGAGAACATCACTACATCAACCGTTTATGTGCTTTATAATTCCATGTGAATGAGCTGTTGCTGTAGAAACTATTCTTCTTCTTATTATTATTATAAATCTGTGCTGGGCGGATGCACTACTCGTAGAGCTTTCTGACCAATCAGAAGAGAGAATTCCACAGGACTGTATAATCTCAGCAACAGAAGTATAATCTACATGTAAACCTTTGTGTCTGATTATTCTTCGCAGTCAGATTTGATTTAAATTAATCACGATAATGAGGATGATGCACAGGACACAAAATTCTTCTTCCTGTCTGTTTTTTTTTTAATTTCTGACATGAACAATGTTTAGAATGTTAGAAGGTGAAATCTAAGGCTAGCATGCGCTTCCACGTGTGTGGACGTAGATATTTCCTGGTAATGATTCATACGAGAAGAATCGCAGCATGTAAACAGAGCATGTGTGGAATTTGGATTGTTCTGAGAAACCACTCTGACCTTCACTTCATCTCACTCTCATGTCCTACACCGCTGATCATCAAGCTTCTCGGAGATGTTTGCATGTTCCTGTGAATCTGCAGTTCATCCTTCTCTCTGTCTGCGTATCGTCTCCTGGAGACCGTTCCTCCTAATCATCCTGGTCTGGAGGATCTCTGCGTCTGAGAGAACAGAGCCGTGTTTACGAAGAGAATCCCTCGTGCTCATGAGCAAGCCCAGACTTCCACAGGAACTATGTGTTGAATAAGCAAACCTCCATCATCCTCTCAGGCCTGAGCCTTAAACGTTGGAGAGATTATCCGGGAGGTGCACTTTATCAGAGCGAGGTGGAGTAGAGTCAGAGAGGTGGAAGGAAGGAAGGAAGGAAGGAAGTGATGAAGCTGGTGCCAGGAAATAATTTTTTTTAGTTTTTGCTGCTGAGACTTTGAAAAAAATCACAATTTTATACTGCAAATTAGTTGTAAACCATTATAAACCAGCGCTTCACTGAGGCTTTGTATTTTTATGTATTCACAGTTGAGTTGTCAGGTTGGTTGTACCATAAACAGCAGATCCCCAGCTCACAAACAAAACCTTTCACCCAGTCGCACGCTCTGGGATTCACTCACTGCTTCAGACCTGCTCAAGGTCTCCATCCTGGATCTCTGAAACTGTGGCGCATTAAAACTGCAGAATTCTTTAAATAATGCAGAACAGCCGTCTGTGCGTGGGTGCACTGCGTTATACAAAACACACTTACTCGTGCTGTAGTAACTGCTCCAAAGGGAAAAGCTTTAAAGGAATTGTTTGGCAAATGATTCCGAATCAGAATCAGAATCATTTGCATGTATTCAGGAATGTGCCCTGGTAAAATTAGTGTAACGTTAATGTAATGGACAAAATACCACACAAACAGTGCAATGTTACATACACATACACTACAACAAAACATACGACAACGTAGATTTAACGCAAACTGTACAAATTACACAATAAATACAAAAACGTTCACAATTGTGTAAAATGTTCATGTAGATCAATTTGCGGATTTATTTATTATATTTATTGATTTAATCTTATTTTATTTATTTATTCGTATCTTATTTCACACACTTTCTTGCACATGCTTCCTAAAAACATTTTAGAGTTCGTGTCACTTCCTGATCACAATTTTTCAGAACATCACATGATCACGTATCAGGATAGTTCAGTGTGCTGATAATACAACAAAAAAGCAGATAAAACTAAAAAAAAAGAAAAGAAAAAAGATTTAACCCTGAAAATTAGGATTGTTAATAATTATTAATAAATGTCAGGAGTCAGGAGAAACTTTTTGCATCTGCTGCTTCTATTAGTTTTTTGATGAGACTCTTAACGTCTCAGAAAAATGTACACTGTCGTTTATTAATTAATATTAATATTATTATAGTCAAAAGTCAAAGAAGCTTTATTGTCACTTCAACCATATATAGCTGATGCAGTACACAGTGAAGTGAAACAACGTTCCTCCTAGACCAGAGGTGCTACACAGAACAAAGACGCAGTGATGCAGACAAACATAGAGATAAACATAGAGATAAAACTAAACTATACTTCAGGTGCAATCTTTAGTAAAACTAGACATACAACAGAAGTGCACAGGATGACAAGACAAGACAGTGCAGACAAACAACATGTAGACCGACTCTGTGCAAAGGAACAGTGCAGACAGTGAGTGCAGATATTAAAGTAAACAGGATCAATATAAAGTGTAAAGTGTAATGTAAAGTGACATGCGTGCAAACAGGACAATTTGTGTGTGTGTGTGTGTGTGTGTATGTGTGTGTCCAGCACAGTATAGTTCTCTGTTGAAAGCAGTTCTCAGTTGTGTGTGTGTGTGTGTCCAGCACAGTTTAGATCTCTGTTAAGAACACAGTTCTCAGTTTTTGAGTGTGTGTTGTGTATGTGTGTAAAATACAGTCAAATATTAAGAATTCACTGTAATTTATTTTTTTGTATCTTTTCCGCATGTGTTCCAGTGCTTCATTCTGTTCTACTGTAACATTTATTCCCGTGTTCCGACTCGTTCTCGGTTCCCGCCTGTGGGACCTTGAGGAAAGTGTACATTTATCCGCTGTGTCAATATTGACCCTCTCTGTGTGACGGTACACAGCGCAGGCTCTCGGCTAATCGCAGCGATAGAGGTGGGAACAGCGCTCGTGTCCTCCTCACAGACGGCTTGTTTTTTTTCCTCCCTCCGTCCGTCCATCCCATCCCCCTCCTCTATCGCTCACATAGCCGGCATTCCTGTGGAACAAACGCTCACTTGTTGCTTTAGACTTCCACACCAGCAGCCCCTGGACTCAAAAAAATCTGAATCACGGAAACTGAGGACTCGATGAACATGTGAAACATTTTTTAGAGAACAGAGAGCACTTATGTGACTGATGTGTGCTGTGAACGCCGGGTTTGGGGGTTTTTAGTCAGGTTGTGTTTTTTTCCCCATGCAGGATCGACAGCGCAGCGTTGTTTAGTTTCGTGTTTAACTCCAAGGTCAAAAGACATCCGATTGTTAAGCCACTCATTCAGGAATCACCAGGTGCGAATCTAGATAAGGATTTTTATAAATGACTGAAGTCTAGATAACTGTTGCAAAGAAAGAGAGAGAGAACCAGTGATTAAGTTGAGATTATATTAGAATGAATTGCATTTATTTGCACTTATGTTGAATTTTCACCTCATAAACAACTCAAATCTTTTCCATTTCATCCCTGAAGAGTATAAAAGAGCCGGTCTGTTTACTGACCATCACACAGTTATGTAGAAATGCACAAATCTCAATATAAACCTGATATAAACTATTTTTATGACGTATCTCAGATCATAATATCCATCTGAAGCTCATCACCAGCTGTAAAAAAAAAAACCTGAACAGATGATAATCTTCCTAACAGCAGCAGGTTTCTTCAGCAGCTCATTTTCAGACATTTTGGTTTGAAGCTACTCAAACGTCCAGTAGAAACATCACTGGTTGCTATAACAATGTAAGATGAAGTTTTCAGACTAGGGGAATAATCTATGACCAGGTGGAGCTGCTGTTACAGCAGTGAGTGTTTTTCTCGAACAGAAGTTACAGCTTTATGTCTGGTACAAGGCACTGACACTGGAGACTCCTTCCATACGTTACATCAACATCTCCTTACAGAAAACATTCTTACTGAATAACTAATGTGAAATAATCGTGTGTTAACTTCAGATTGCAATCGTATATTATAAACATTACACTGGGTATATCTCAGAAATGTATAGATTCATAGCAGTTTTGAGATTCTAGCATCATAATGCATCATCCAGTTCGACTTCACCCCCCTGACGTGGGATCTGATATCTCCACTGTTCTCCTGTTCCTGCTTTACAATCGTTTCTACTGTACGCAGATAACCACAGCTTGAATTCCTATAATAGAAGTTTAATAGATCAGTCTAATCTCCAGATTAAACCGGAGATTAGACTATCTAATTTAACTATCCTGTTAAAGCTCAATTATTTTCTGATGAAACCTCCATTATGGCTTAAAGGAACCAGAAAGGTTGAACCTGCTAATTTAACAAGAATGCTTTGGAAAACGTCCCATCAAAGTGGAAGGCTCCATTAGCGAGGTCCGTAAGGGGGATTAGTCTCCTCCCTTGCTCCCAGGTCAACCCTGCTATGTGCCCCAGGCCGTCCTGCCCCTGGGGCTCAAATCTGACTGGCTAAATGAGATTTCCAGCCTCCCATTGTGAGGATATTTTGGGGGGTCTGTGTGGTCTTGTGGTATTTAAACGAGTTAAGGTCACATGGGGAGCGATCTCCTGGAGCCTTTCACATCCAGCGGTGACCCTAACAGATTTATAAAGCCCGGTCTGTTTTATGAGACGGAGGTGTGTGACGGTGGAGTGGAAATGGCGGGAAAGTTGATATAAAGTTGAATGGGTCAGGTGTACTAAAGTGTGAATGAAGTCCAGAACATAACCAGATCAGATGATATCTAGAGATCAGTGTTTGTTGAGGAGGAACTCGACGGCCGTGTCACTCAGTGGGATGTGCTATGAACAGCAGCACAGAAAGTCATTTGCATATCTTGCGCATCTCTTTCTGACCTTTTTGAGATCTAAGGTGTGAACACTGTGGACGAATGAGGTGTGAGGGTTTGACAGCAGTGATTCTCCAACATCAATCCAGATGTGTTACAGGTTCAATGT
Source organism: Hemibagrus wyckioides (assembly GCF_019097595.1). NCBI lineage: Eukaryota > Metazoa > Chordata > Actinopteri > Siluriformes > Bagridae > Hemibagrus > Hemibagrus wyckioides. The sequence goes on along the minus strand of NC_080710.1, from coordinate 32,570,836 downwards.
TTTCTAGCACCAGTAATTCATGGAGATCATCATTCTTTACCAAACGTCACAATGTGCAAACCATGTAAACATACACTCACATGTTTGTTTAAGTCCCTTAATATGACATACCATCCTTTAGATATAAAAGTGTGAGACACTTTCAGTGTTTAGCAGACCTCCTTCTCCAGAGTGACTCAAGTTCATCTCATTAAAGCACCTGAGGGTCAAAGGTCTTGCTCAAGAGCCCAGCAGTGGCAGTTTGCTGGTCCTGGGATTTGAACTCACAACCTTCCGATCATTTTAACTATTGCTCATAAAGAGACATGCCCTTGACACTGTGACCCATTCACTGAGGCTTTCACCTGTATGAAGTCCTGTAGTCCATTTGAACAGAACCCTGGTTTGTTCTCCACGGTATAGTTCGTTATACAGGTAAGAACACATCAATGACAGAACATCTGAGGAACGTCTGTTTCCAGATGCTTTTTTTGTAGTTGTGAGAACTGAACCAAAGCACCGAGCTGTAGAACTGTTGAAATGCCACGTATCCTAGAGATCCGGACCAACAAAAAGAGAAAAAAAATAAACCCTGGTTATGAATTGTCTCATTTATTTAGCTTTTTCTACATGTTCTCCAAGCTCAGGCTCGGGTGATTAATATCATCTCTACGCTCACTCGGTACAGGATTGTTTATCTTTTCTGGTCAGTGTATTTCTGAGCGATGAATGAAATTACATTCGGTTTGCGTTCTCAGTATCACTTTCAATCTTTTCAGGGTCAAATTTAGGACAGAAATGTTTAGTGTAAATCTTTCTAATAGGCAGAACCACAGATCACGCTCTTTAACGTTTCGCTCCGGCTCCTCAGCAATATCTACAATATCTCTTTATACTTATCAGGAGTCATTTGCAAATTATGTTCACACACAAACACACACACAGACACACACACATATTCTGGAAACACTTTCAGTAAATCAGTAAACCGAGTCATTGCTACTGGATGACTTCATTCATTAGGCTGGAGAAAAAATAGCTCCAGTCACTGAATGTTTCACAGAATCAATGGACACCTTTATTTTATAGTAATATTTAACAGACGCTGCTGCTGGTGGATTCTGTCCAGGCCTTGTGCAACCAGCAGGTAGAAGCGATAACATCAGTACGTCCTTGTGGACAAGTTCTTGGAAGGAGGCCAGGTAATGTTTTGGGAATGATTATTTTCTGGCTTCCCGTGTGATTGTGTGTAGATACAGTAGGCTCAGTGTTGCCTTTATCAAATGCAGGCTAAACATTTATGGAAGCTGATAAAAGGATCTGAAAAAGAATTTCAGATATTCAAACTATAGCTATTTACATGTGTCTTGGTATTTTCTTTGCTTATGAAGTAAGATTTTCACTTTAAATCCAAACAAATCTTCGTACAAAATGATTGGTTTTGATATTTTTTAAAAAACAATCCTAAACACAAATGTTAGAATTTTAATCCAAATCTGAAACATGAGTATTCAATGACAATCAGGTCAAAGGTGAAGCGTGCAGGAATTCCATGAAAAAGGAGATGCTGTCAAAGCGGAAGGATTTTAATGTTCTGCTAGAAATCACTTGCTTGTGAAACTCAGCACGTAGCCGATCGCAGCCGTCTCTCATGTGTAACACCGAGTATCTTATCACATAGTGTTGATTCATCGTCATAAATTCTGTCAGAGTATAATATAATTTTCGAGATACGATGGATATTTAGATAATCTGATCAGATATTTCTGATTTGCAGTTAGCATAAACTCTTTGTATAAAGTATTGTTGAAAATATTGACTTAGTGCTTAACATTTATGATGAGAAAACATATATATATATATGTATATATTTATACACTACCAGTCAAAAGTTTGGACACACCTTCTAATCCCATGGTCTTTCCTGATGTTTATTTCTTTCTACATTGTAAAACAATGCTGAAGGCGGCCGAAATCCACAATAATGTCCTTTGAACAGTGGATATTGAGATATGTCTGCTACTGATGCTCTGTAAAGCCTTCATAACGCCTCTAATCTGAGGTGCTGTTAATTGGTGATTTCTGAGGCTGGTGACTCTAAATGAACTTCTCCTCTGCAGCAGAGGTCAGTTCTGGTCTTGCTTTACTGGGATGGTCTTCATGTGAGACAGTTTCATCATGGGGCTTGATGGGTTTTGCAAATGCACTTGACAATACTGTTCTTGCAAGAACTATTCCAGAACACCTGACCTTCGTGTCTTAAAATAACAACTGACTGTTTTTTGTTGTCATTACATATGGATTACTGAAGTCCATGTGTGTTATTTCATAGTTCTGAAATCTCCAGTATTGTTCTAGAATGTAGAAAATAAATCCCTAAACAAAAAACATTGAATTAAAAGGTGTGTCCATACTTTTGACTGGTAGTGTATATATATATATATATATATATATATATATATATAAAGAATTTTATATATAAGTTAGTTTAAACCCTTAGAAAGGATCTAACACTGGAAACTGGAAAATGACGTATCCTGTATCACAGAAAAGCCTTTAATAATCATACATTTTTGTCAAATCTTTCACAATCAAGACAAATACAGGAAACAAACAATAACGAGTGCATCTAAAGTGTTTCTGTTCTACTAAAATAGCTATGTAAATACTTATAAGCAGTTAACTCTGGCTAGCATTGGTATAGGATTAGCTGAAGCATTATCTAAACAGTTATGCTAGCTAAACTCTCTATTTGAATGGAAAAATATATATTTTATTTGCTTGACTCTCTGAAAGGGACTAGATTTTATTGAGAATCCCAAGAACTTCACATTTGACTTAATTTGCATTTTAAAAAAATTTAGATTTAGGGACTTGATTACATTTCAAAACCATAATTTTGAATGTTTGTCTATCTTTTCTCATGTTCAAAACAAATCTATAACAAAAGTAAGTGTTTAAAATACACCAAAAAACATGTAATGTATAATAATATCTGAAATATAGAAGCTTGCTATAGAAACAGCCTGCACACGTGATTCCATCTGCTATTGCGCATGCCTGCTGGATTGTTTGGGAAAATAACCATGTAGAAAAATGTGTTTATTTCTTTCCGTCTGTCTCGCTCCATCTCAATTTTTCTCACTGACTGAGACTCTCTCTTCTTTGTGGGAAAATAGCAGTGGCACAATCGCCCCTTGAGAGAACCTCCATGCTGTTTCAGTGATTTGTGGCTCAAATCGTCCCTTGTGAATCGTCGGCCTAAAATTAGCCTCTGGCTGACTTTTTTTCCTTTTTTCACTGGTTTACAAGCTTTAGAATGCCACTGTACCTCAGCCTTGTTTGGTTTTTGGATTCTATCGGGTTATGTGTCCTCCTTAGATTGAAAAAAAATTGACTGTAAGGCCTTTCAGCTAATTCTTTAATAGAGAAATAGAGCTGCGTTTGCGCGAGCACGCCCTAAATTAAAGCCACTGTAAATTAGACTAGCGGAGATTCGGGTTGCTTAGATCTCACGCTCCCTTTGAAGATCTGGTTGCATACTCCGGCTCGTCTGCTGTAAACATTCTCAGGGTGCTTTTACAGATCCCTTATGAAGCATGCGGTTAGCTTTAATGAGTAACAAGACTAGGGGGTTGGGGCTGGAAGGGGGAGGGATGTTTAAAACATAAGTGGAATTGTCTTGTCCCCTACCCCCTCCTCGGCACATTCAGACGGTCAGTCATACGGAGCATGCAGGGAGATTAGGGTTCAGTGGGAGATTTCGGTATTGTATATATGGCTGGGGTATTTAAAATGGCACCCTGGTGAGAGAGAGAGAGAGAGAGAAGTTTCTACATCTGGAGAAGCAAGATGGAAAGAATAAGCTACAAAAAGAAGATCTAAAGAGCCTAATAATGGAAGCAAGCATGGGTGTGCATGCTGAGATAAGCTACAGGAGTCTTATGAGCATACACAAATAAGTTACAGGTGCCTACAAGCATGCTTGGGCAAGTTACAGGTGTCCAAGTGTCTACAAGTATGCACATGTATGTTATAGGTGTGTACAAGCATGCAAATTTAGGTTACAGGTGTAAACACTTGGGGCTCTAATGCCACCTTGTTGCTAGGCTGAACCCTCTGATCCTCCAGCACTGCTGGACTGGTCCCAACATCTCTCAAGGTTTGAGGAAGACCTGCACCAAGGCTGTTCTCAGTTCTGGCACCAAGATGGTGGAATGAACTTCCTCTAGACAGCTGAGTCATATATGTGGTTTCAAATGAGTCTTCAGGCTGATTCTGCAACCTGGAGCATGCACATGGACATCATGATTGTCTCTGAGCGTGCACATGGACGTCATGATTGTCTCTGAGCGTACACATGGACGTCATGATTGTCTCTGAGCGTACACATGGACGTCATGATTGTCTCTGAGCGTACACATGGACGTCATGATTGTCTCTGAGCATGCACATGGACATCATGATTGTCTCTGAGCGTACACATGGACGTCATGATTGTCTCTGAGCGTACACATGGACGTCATGATTGTCTCTGAGCGTACACATGGACATCATGATTGTCTCTGAGCGTACACATGGACGTCATGATTGTCTCTGAGCGTACACATGGACGTCATGATTGTCTCTGAGCGTACACATGGACGTCATGATTGTCTCTGAGCGTGCACATGGACGTCATGATTGTCTCTGAGCGTGCACATGGACGTCATGATTGTCTCTGAGCGTGCACATGGACGTCATGATTGTCTCTGAGCGTACACATGGACGTCATGATTGTCTCTGAGCGTACACATGGAAGTTCCAGGTGCCTACTGGTTGTGTACAAGCATGCATATGTAGGTCCAAGGTGTCTACAAGCATGCTTATGTAAATAAGAGGTGTCTAGGAACATGCAAATGAGGTGTGTATGAACTTACACATGTCTATGAGCATGCGTGTGAAGGTTACAGGTGTGTGTTTGTGTACATGTGTGAGTTACAGGTGTGTGTTTGTGTACATGTGTGAGTGTGTGTTTGTGTACATGTGTAAATTAAGGGTGTGTGTTTGTGTACATGTGTAAGTTACAGGTGTGTGTTTGTGTACATGTGTGAGTGTGTGTTTGCATACATGTGTGAATTACAGGTGTGTGTTTGTGTACGTGTGTGATTGTGTGTTTGTGTACATGTGTGAGTTACAGGTATGAGTTTGTGTACATGTGTAAGTGTGTGTTTGTGTACATGTGTAAGTGTGTGTTTGTGTACATGTGTAAATTAAGGGTGTGTGTTTGTGTACATGTGTAAGTTACAGGTATGTGTTTGTGTACATGTGTGAGTTACAGGTGTGTGTTTGCATACGTGTCAGTTACAGGTGTGTGTTTGCATACGTGTCAGTTACAGGTGTGTGTTTGCATACGTGTCAGTTACAGGTGTGTGTTTGCATACATGTGTGAATTACAGGTGTGTGTTTGTGTACGTGTGTGATTGTGTGTTTGTGTACATGTGTGAGTTACAGGTATGAGTTTGTGTACATGTGTAAGTGTGTGTTTGTGTACATGTGTAAATTAAGGGTGTGTGTTTGTGTACATGTGTGAGTTACAGGTGTGTGTTTGCATACATGTGTCAGTTACAGGTGTGTGTTTGCATACATGTGTCAGTTACGGGTGTGTGTTTGCATACATGTGTCAGTTACAGGTGTGTGTTTGCATACATGTGTCAGTTACGGGTGTGTGTTTGCATACATGTGTCAGTTACGGGTGTGTGTTTGCATACATGTGTCAGTTACAGGTGTGTGTTTGCATACATGCGTCAGTTACGGGTGTGTGTTTGCATACATGTGTCAGTTACAGGTGTGTGTTTGTGTACATGTGTCAGTTACAGGTGTGTGTTTGCATACATGTGTCAGTTACGGGTGTGTGTTTGCATACATGTGTCAGTTACAGGTGTGTGTTTGCATACATGTGTCAGTTACAGGTGTGTGTTTGTGTACATGTGTGAGTTACAGGTGTGTGTTTGTGTACATGTGTGTGTGTGTTTGTGTACATGTGTAAGTTACAGGTATGTGTTTGTGTACATGTGTAAGTGTGTGTTTGTGTACATGTGTAAATTAAGGGTGTGTGTTTGTGTACATGTGTGAGTGTGTTTGCGTACATGTGTGAATTACAGGTGTGTGTGTTTGTGTACATGTGTAATGTGTGTGTCTGTGTGTGTACATGTATAATGTGTGTATTTGTGTGTACATGTATAATGTGTGTCTGTGTGTGTACATGTGCAATGTGTGTGTCTGTGTGTGTACACGTGTAATGTGTGTGTACATGTGTAATGTGTGTGTGTGTTTGTGTACATGTGTAATGTGTGTGTACATGTGTAATGTGTGTGTACATGTGTAATGTGTGTGTGTGTTTGTGTACATGTGTAATGTGTGTGTACATGTGTAATGTGTGTGTACATGTGTAATGTGTGTGTGTGTACATGTGTAATGTGTGTGTACATGTGTAATGTGTGTGTGTGTACATGTGTAATGTGTGTGTACATGTGTAATGTGTGTGTACATGTGTAATGTGTGTGTGTGTACATGTGTAATGTGTGTGTACATGTGTAATGTGTGTGTACATGTGTAATGTGTGTGTGTGTACATGTGTAATGTGTGTGTACATGTGTAATGTGTGTGTACATGTGTAATGTGTGGGTGGTCACATTGTATCAGCTTGCTGAGTTTAATGACCATCAACACTTAAGTAGAAGATTTGTAGGTTCCTTCTTACTATGCATCTAAAGAAGATTCTCTCTCTCTCTCTCTCTCTGTAGATTTATGGTTATGGCTTCTGTTGGGCTGGGTGAAATTTGTTACGGGAAAGGGTACCAAGACGAGTTGTGTACATTAACGTGTCCTTCTTGGTCTTTTGTGGAATGGTGTAATGTGTGGGCTGAAAGAACTCTAAGAGAACTCTGAGAGAGATCTGAGAGAACTCTGAGACAGGTCTGGCATAATTGTGAGAGAACTCTGAGAGAGAGCTGAGAGAACTCTAAGAGAACTCTGATACAGGTCTGAGAGAATTGTGAGAGAACTGAGAGAATTCCTGAGAGAACTCTATAAGATATCTGATAGAACTGTGAGAGAACTGTGAGAAATCTGATAGAACTGTGAGAGAACTAAAAGAGATCTGAGAAAACTCTGAGAGAACTGTGAGAAAACTGAGAAAACTCTGAGAGAGATCTGAGAGAACTCTGAGAGAGTTCAGAGAGAACTGGGGGAAAACTCATGAGAGAGATCTGAGAGAACTGTGAGAGAACTCTGAGAGAACTGTGAGAGAGGTCTGAGAGAACTGTGAGAAAACTCTGAGAGAGATCTGATAGAACTGTGAGAGGACTCTGAGAGAACTCTGTGAGAGATCTGATAGAACTCTGCGAGAGGTCTGACAGAGACCTGAGAAAACTCTGAGAGAGATCTGAGAGAACTTTGAGTGGACTCTGGTTGCTGTTGATTAGAAAACCCTTCTGTTGGTTCTCTTAGTTTTTTTATTTTCTTCAGCTGCTAAATCTCACCTGGCATCGCTTTGCCTCCTCAGGATTTTGGTTATCCGCTAATTGCTTGTTTTTTTTAACAACAGTTAGCAATGCTTATTGCTTAGTATCACCTTTGTAGAAGTTCAGATCATGGATTGTTGGTCTTTAATAAAGGGCCTTAATTTTCCACTTCCTCTAAGCCTATTGTGTTTCTAACAGCTCGAATGATCAAGCAAGCTTTCACTTTTCCATCCACAGTGGGGAATGACGCATTTGCAAGAAGTTTGGGGAGGAGGTAAACCTTCACTCACCTGTGGTGCTTGCCAGAATTATACCCTTGTGTTAAATGCAACAAAGGAATGTAAATAGCTCTTCAAACAACAGAAACAAACCACTCTAACCTTGCAGAAACATAGTCCCTTCTGAGAGAACCTTTGGAAAACAAGATGACCGATATGATCAACCTCTCCTTAACTTGAACTAGCAAACAAGATGGTGATTTTTATCCAGTAGATTGGATTAGAGGAACTCTTCAGAGCAAACTTCTAGCGCTGGATTAAGGTCAAATTTAACCAGCCCAAATGGGATCCCAGGACATAGCTAATCTTGACAAATCCCCTCATGAAGAGAGGGACTCCAGAGCCCAACCTGTCCACTCTGCCCTGCCAGAAAGGGAAAGCTTTATCATTTTCATTAGTTTCAGGCTAATGGGATTTTTCTTTTTTGCAATAATTTCCTTGTACAAGTGGAAGCAGGTGCAGTGGTTGCAGATTAACAGGCTGTTTTGACTTGAGAGGTCTGAAGCCTGGGAAACCGATCAAGCCGTCCTGGCAACAAGTGGAAAGAGTCAACAACCTCGTTTCAGTGAGATCACAACGCTGTATCATCGGCCAAGCTAATGAAGAAAAGCAGCTGCTTTTGCCAGAGCTGTGTCCCTCTTACGCTCTTGCATCAGTGATATAAAATTTACAACAAGCAGACCAAGTATAAAGACTCCCCAGGGCAGCAGAGTGTCTGATACACCCACCTCTTCTTCTGTACATGGGGCAGTAGGAAAGGGGTAAGGGTATGTGTTTGGAGCAAAGAAGAGTTTTCTGGACAATCCATGTGTATCCATCTTTACTTCAAGCATCTTTCTTGATTTCAACCCGATCACTTATACTTCTCACACTGACTCTCACCTTTCTTAATGTGAATGAATAAATCTAAACAATAATTAAGATAAGAAAATGTTTTGATAAGTCAACAAGTCCCATAAATCTCTCATAAATCATTTTACTTGTTGATAACACCTTACCTGACCATTTTCACCATTCATTCAGTATAACATATTACAGTGGAACCTCGGCAAAGGAATTTAATTTGTTCTAGGAAGCGAGTTCTTAAGGTGAAATTTTATATTGCGAAATGAATTATTCCATAAGAAATAACGTAAATGCAGATAATCCGTTCCAGCCCCCCCAAAAAATATGACCAATATTCCCAATACGAAGCGTATGTAAACTGTATGGCTGCTTACAAAGAACTGACCCAAGCCAAGTATTCCATGTCAAGGCTCCTCACAGGAAGTCCTGCCACCAAACTTGGGCTAAAAATAGAACAGACCGCTCACACCACCAATCTATCAACAAAACAACACCCCAAAAGTTATGTAGCTTTTGAACGCATCTCAAAGGCAACGTTGGTATTGTGGGGTGACTCTTTCCAAACAGCTTTCACTGAGTGAAGAGAAATTAGGAAAATTTGTAAACCCTCTGCGCTTGGCTTTCCACTGATGCTAACAAGTTTTGAACGGCTCCCAGACGTACGCACAACTTAGCCGGTATTCGGTTCGGTTTGGTTTGGTTCGTTCGTATGCCACAAAATGTCTTGTATGCTGATACAAATTTCTTGCAAAATTTCAATTCTTAAGGTGAAAATTTGTAAGGGAGAGCATTTGTATGCCAAGTTTCCATTGTATAACATAATCACCTTCCATCTTACTACAGTCTTGTCTTATATACCTACACATAGATTTTTTCTGGTGGCTGGAGCCAGGTAATTAGCCTAATTTGAGCTCAGGTTTTGTACTTTGCCTTTTGATATGGCACATTCTGAGGTTTGGGCAGTGGTCACTAAAAGAGTAAGGCTCTATGCTAGTAATGTTCTGTGTTTGCCAATGGCGTGTCCTTAAACAACCACTGAACAAGTGCTCAGATTTATATTAGGCTTGAATTATAAGCTGCTTTGGGTAAAAATCATCTGCCAAATGGATAAATATAAAAAAGGATTGAGCTCTAAGAAGCTAGCCATTTACTTAGTGGACAGTCTATCCAACTGTTACTTAACTCCATTCCTAATCTCCTGTCCATAGCGGTTTGTTCAAATTTTTTGAGAACAGAGGATATATCCCCATCATTATCCAAATACACTTGTGTACAGTGCAATAAAATGCTTCAAATATTTCAACTTGAAAGGAATCTGGGTTCAGAGGACAGGGTCAGCACTAGTGTGACCCACTAGTTCAGGGTCTCAAGGGACTAACCTTTTTAGAACTTGCAATCCTCCAGTGACAAACACGGACCTTTAACCTTAACCATCAAGCCACTGTTTCTACTTGTTTCAGTTGCTTTTTTTGCTGAATTATACATCCCATACACTTACAATTTCCTCTTCTTTTCAGCTCTTTTCAAATTCTTCTATTGCTGCTGGGTTTCTTTTATCATATCAAGCTCTACTGGCTATCTGGAGGTTTGGGTCATTGGTGGAGCTCGGTGGGAGACTCTTGTCTTCAGTCAAGCAGATCTGGAATGCAAGGGCACGGTGTAGCTTACGACCCACTGATCAGGAAAAAGAGGCCTCTCTCTCTCTCTCTCTCTCTCTGTCTGTCTGTCTCTCTTCCCATTCTGCTTTATCTCATGCTGCCGTCCAGACTTTCTCTCACTATCTGTCTCACTCTCGAGGGCTTGTGTTTTCGTTTGCACTTTCTTTTACTCTGGGCCTCCTGTTCATTTTTGTGAGAAAAAAGCACATTCCCGACTCCATGCTAAGCATCTCATTTACATGCAAAAGAGTACATACCCAAGCATAGACACGTTCTTGGCCAGCAGAGTGGATTTCTGAATATTTTCATGGGAATACTGAATGCAACGCCCAAAACTCTTAGAAACCAAAAGAACCCCTGATTGAGAAACTGCTGTTATTTTGTTCTCAGATTCGCCTCTTCAGACATTCCTTTTCCACGGCAGATGGAATTAGGATTCTGAGCGTGGTGTAATTAGCCTAATGAGAGCTCTCGGCGCATACGGATTATATGGTCGCTATATGACTCACTGTATATTTCGGTTTGAAATCGACATGGACCTGCCGAGGTGCCAGAAGAGCGTAGCGGAGGCGTTTTCATCATTTCTATACATTACTAACATGATGCCAAGGTCATAAACGCCTCAGTCAGGGTTTTTTGAGGTTTTAGTATTCACAGTGCAGGCAGGTGTTTAATGTTGGACAATAGCAGTCCAGCTCGCACTTCATCACTGTCAGGATGAATATCACCCCCACCCCATTACCCCTGTCATACAAATGGCTTTTTTACCCTGCATGACTGAGTAGAGAGGCTTGCAGAGGAAAAAACACTGCTAAATCATACTGAACCCCAGACCTCTGGTCATGTATCACCTTCTTTCAGTCAAAACATGACAAAAATGCTACAGATCATTTCTATTTCCCTGTCATTCACTTTGTTTTCCTTCAGTTTTATGTAGCATTGTTTTGCTAAATTGCTAACAGTATAAATAACACATTTTGCCCAGAAGCCAAAGTTTGGAGCGGTCATAGCTTCAGCTATGAGTTTAATTTGTATAAAAAAACGAACAAATTGTTTGAATTTATTTTGAAGTTTTCAAGATTACCAAAGCAACAATATGACATTTGCTGATATCACTGAATCTACTACACTTGAATAAGATTCAGTATCCTTACTTCAATATGTGACCAACTTTTTTGTGAGTGATGATAACATAGGACTAGTAGGACTTCTGGTCAAATCTCTTGCTAACTTCTTAAAATTGTCTCATGATTTGGTCACTGGCTAATTTCCGTTCTCTTCCTCCTACACATGTGAAGGTACCGCATTTTCTTTTATCCCCAGCTCAACACACACCCTTTTCCCCGCACAGCCAATTTAACCTCCTCAAACCCCTTGCCATGCATCTGGATTTAAGCAAATCTGAGGCCTAAACTTTAAACTGAGTTTCTGTAAATGCTAACATTTTAATCTCTGGTTAATCATGTAACCTGGTCAGTTGCTAGGAAAGTGGTCAAGTATGCTGCTTCTTCAAGACCTCCTCCACCTACAGCCTTCTCCTTCTCTCAGTAAAGGAGGATGAAATGAACCTTGGAAAACATTTAAAGCTTAGCAACCTCACACCGACACCTCCATGCCGTGTCGATGCTAGCTCAGAAGGTATCAATGGTAGACGGTAATCAGAAATACGGCTGTAGCGAGTGAGATGTATGTTGACTGGTTGGTGTGGGTGGTGATGATGGTGGAGTCCCTGCTGCACGATGTATGATGCAGTGTCAGTGCACCACGACGCTCGGTGTGTCAAGCAAGCATGCGTGTGTACAAAGCTTGTTGTCTCAGCAAAATGGCATGCTTTGCCCCCTGCAGGAAGCCTAATTCCTCTCATTAGAGTCGTTCTGATAGTGAATATATGCTGTAGCCTGCAGGATTAATCGTACTGTGGATCGCCCCAGACTGAGCTGAACATTAAAAAGCTGGTGCTCAGATTTATTACACCATAAACGTGTGATGTCTTGAGGCCCCAGGGTATGTTTGCGAATGACCTGCAGGGACAAAGCAAGACTCCACCACTCTAAAGCTCCCCCTTGCTTTAATAGGGTCTCCCCTGCTCACCATACAGGGGTAGAGGACCCTGAGACAGGTCTCATACCTTTTTAACTACCTGCCCCTCCCCCGCTGGCGGTGCCTGCAGGTTCTGCAGGAAAGGAAGCTGTTCGCTTTTGGGGACGTGTGATTGTCATTCAGAGAATAGTGTCCTTAATTGACCCTGACTGATTAAAGGCTCTAACCAGAGGCATGCTGGGTGTGGAGCATGACCCCTTGCGGGACGTTACTGACTGCAGCTTTATAGCTCCGTGTGAATGTGACTCTGTTTCTTCGGTTCATTTACACAAAGTGGAAATGCTAATGTTGAAAATGGAAGAGTGGGTTCTGCTCACCATAATAAATATAAAGATATAAAGATATATGTGAGTGTGTGAGTGAGTGTGTGAGTGAGTGTGTGAGTGTGTGAGTGTGAGTGAGTGAATGTGTGAGTGTGTGAGTGAGTGTGTGAGTGTGTGAGTGTGAGTGAGTGTGTGAGTGTGTGAGTGTGAGTGAGTGAATGTGTGAGTGAGTGTGTGAGTGAGTGTGAGTGTGAGTGAGTGAATGTGTGAGTGAGTGTGTGAGTGTGAGTGAGTGAATGTGTGAGTGAGTGTGTGAGTGAGTGTGAGTGAGTGAGTGAGTGTGTGAGTGTAAGTGTGAGTGAGTGTGTGAGTGTGTGAGTGTAAGTGTGAGTGAGTGTGTGAGTGTGTGAGTGTGAGTGAGTGAATGTGTGAGTGAGTGTGTGAGTGAGTGTGAGTGAATGTGTGAGTGAGTGTGTGAGTGAGTGTGAGTGAGTGAGTGAGTGAGTGTGTGAGTGTGTAAGTGTGAGTGAGTGTGTGAGTGTGTGAGTGTGAGTGAGTGAATGTGTGAGTGAGTGTGTGAGTGAGTGTGAGTGAGTGAGTGAGTGAGTGTGTGAGTGTAAGTGTGAGTGAGTGTGTGAGTGAGTGTGTGAGTGAGTGTGTGAGTGAGTGTGTGAGTGAGTGTGTGAGTGTAAGTGTGAGTGAGTGTGTGAGTGAGTGTGTGAGTGTAAGTGTGAGTGAGTGTGTGAGTGAGTGTGTGAGTGAGTGTGTGAGTGTAAGTGTGAGTGAGTGTGTGAGTGTGAGTGAGTGAATGTGTGAGTGAGTGAGTGAGTGTGTGAGTGTGTGAGTGAGTGTGTGAGTGAGTGAATGTGTGAGTGAGTGAGTGTGTGAGTGTAAGTGTGAGTGAGTGTGTGAGTGTGAGTGAGTGAATGTGTGAGTGAGTGAGTGAGTGTGTGAGTGTAAGTGTGAGTGAGTGTGTGAGTGTGAGTGAGTGAATGTGTGAATGTGTGAGTGAGTGAATGTGTGAGTGAGTGAGTGAGTGAGTGATTAAATTAATGAATGAATGAGTTAGTTAGTTAGTTAGTGTGTGTGTGTGTGTGTGTGAGTCAGTGAGTTACACTCTTATTGTCAGTTTACCGGCATGAATGTGTGTTTTTGTAAATAAAGGAAGTGAGTAACAGTGAAATAACGAGACAGTGACGAGTGCTAACAGGTCTGCAGTGTGTGTGTGTGTGTGTGTGTGTGCTTGGTATCTGTACCCGGAGTCGCGTCTTTAAACTTGTTCTCCAGACTTCACAAACCCGTCCTGACATCATCCCACATCCCACGTCCTGACATCATCCCACACAGATGTATTGTTCGTTATTAATTCACAGCAAGACGATTTTTAGTTCAGCTTTTATTCATGAACAATAAAGTAAAATTTACAACTATATAAACAAACAAACAAACAAACAGTCAAATTTGCAAAAGCTGCTTGCAGTGTATATTCACATTCATTGTGCTTTACACACAATATATTCCCAATGTTATAGCTGTATACAGTGTGTGTGTGTGTGTGTGTGTGTACAAGTGCAGGTAATGCATGCAGTTTGTGAGTGCTTGAGTTTCTAAGTGTATGCAAGGGCGTGAGTACTGTGTATGAGACTGTGTACATTTAATGTGTGTGTGTGTGTCTGTGTGTGTGTGTGTGTGTGTCTGTGTGTGTCTGTGTGTGTGCATAAGTTTATATGTGTATGTAAGGTTTGTGAGTACTGTGCATGTAACTGTGTACATTTAATGTGTTGTTAATAAACTTGTTATTCAGTGTGACTAACTCAAAGAGGTGTTGTTTTACTCACTCTGTGTGTGTGTGTGTGTGTGTGTGTGTGTTCCAGAGCACCAGGACTGTCTGCACCAGGTGGTTCATGAGCGTCTGGGCGAGCTGCTGCGTGTGTTGAAGTGTGTGATCGCTAAACACCCAACACTCAACTCAGTGGACATTCTCACTGCAGCGGGCACGCTCATCGCCAAGGTCAAAGGTCAGTCACACCTGACCCCGCCTACTCTCCTCTGTCACGCTGTACTGTGTGTGTGTGTGTGTGTAGACATGTAGCTAGGTTATTTTGATCTGCACTATTTTGACAGTTGGGCTGTAAAACCCTACCTAATGGAATATTATACACACACACACACACACACACCAGCCATCTATTCATTCCCATTCACTTTTCTGTGTGTGTGTCCAGTTCCGTATGTGTACATTATATGTGTACATTCCCCCCATGACCACCAGAGGGCCAGAGTGACCATATGATGTGACCACACACACACACACACACACACACACACACAAACACACACACTATACACTACCAGTCAAAAGTTTGGACACACCTTCTAATCCCATGGTCTTTCCTGATGTTTATTTCTCTCTACGTTGTAAAACAATGCTGAAGGTGGCCGAAATCCACAATAATGTCCTTTGAACAGTTGATATTGAGATATGTCTGCTACTGATGCTCTGTAAAGCCTTCATAACGCCTCTAATCTGAGGTGCTGTTAATTGGTGATTTCTGAGGCTGGTCACTCTAAATGAACTTCTCCTCTGCAGCAGAGGTCAGTTTTGGTCTTGCTTTACTGGGATGGTCTTCATGTGAGACAGTTTCATCATGGGACTTGATGGGTTTTGCAAATGCACTTGACAATACTGTTCTTGCAAGAACTATTCCAGAACACCTGACCTTCGTGTCTTAAAATAACAACTGACTGTTTTTTGTTGTCATTACATATGGATTACTGAAGTCCATGTGTGTTATTTCATAGTTCTGAAATCTCCAATGAATGTAGAAAATAAATCCCTAAACAAAAAACACTGAATTAAAAGGTGTGTCCAAACTTTTGACTGGTAGTGTATATATATCCACATTCTTTA
Source organism: Hemibagrus wyckioides (assembly GCF_019097595.1). Classification (NCBI taxonomy): domain Eukaryota; kingdom Metazoa; phylum Chordata; class Actinopteri; order Siluriformes; family Bagridae; genus Hemibagrus; species Hemibagrus wyckioides. The sequence continues at coordinate 32,555,296 of NC_080710.1, read as the reverse complement.
TGATTAATTTCCCTAGATAGATTGAAAATAAAATATATTTTAGGACTTTTGTGTGTGTGTGTGTGTGTGTGTGTACTAATGCTGGTTAGAACATCATAAATATAGTAAATAATAATATACATTAGTAATAATACAAGATGTGAAAGTGGGTTTGTTTAAGGTCGATATTAAACATTTTCATTTCATTGTCTGTACCGCTTATCCGTTCTATCCTCGGGTCACGGGGAGCCTGTGCCTCTCTCAGGCTTCATCGGGCATCAAGGCAGGATACACCCTGGACGGAGTGCTAACCCATCACAGGGCACACACACACACACACACTCTACAGGCAATTTAGAGACTCCACTCAGCCTAGAAGCATGTCTTTGGACTGTGGGAGGAAACCAGAGCACACCCACCAAGCACAGGGAGAACATGCAAACTCCACACACACAGTGAGCAGGAGCAAGACTCGAACCCAAACACTGGAGGTGTGAGGCAAACATGCTAACCACTAAGCCACCGTGCCGTCCGATATTAAACATATATTTATACATTATATTTTTATGCCATGTCCTCGCTTATTGTCGAGGTTCTTCCCGTGGAGAAAACTGTAACTGTATCCGTGTCACCTTGAGGTCATTTACAGAGACTGCAGGTGTGTGTCAGGACTGAGGTTCTGCTGGACCCTACAGAAAAGTCACGTAAACGTTCGGACTCGTCAGTGACCACTAAGACCACAGACTCAAAGTTTGTGTGTGTGTGTGTGTGTGTGAGTGGGCATGTTGATTTGAGGTCTATCTCTCTATCTATCTATCTATCTATCTATCTATCTATCTATCTATCTATCTATCTATCTATCTATCTATCTGTCTGTCTGTCTGTCTGTCTGTCTAACTATCTCTCCAATGCACACAAAATACACAACATACACACACAACACACACACTACATAGGCAACATACACAGCACACAATATACACAACACACACACTACATACACAACACACACAACACACAATATACACAACACACACACTACATACACAACACACACAACACACAATATACACAACACACACACTACATACACAACACACACAACACACAATATACACAACACACACACTACATACACAACACACACAACACACAACTTACACAACACACACACTACATAGACAACATACACAACACACAATATGCACAACACACACTACATAGACAACATACACAACACACAACATACACAACACACCCAACACACACACTACATACCAAACATACACAACACACACATGACATAGACAACATACACAACACACACACGACATAGACAACATACACAACACACAATATACACAACACACACACTACATACACAACACACACAACACACAACTTACACAACACACACACTACATAGACAACATACACAACACACAATATGCACAACACACACTACATAGACAACATACACAACACACAACATACACAACACACCCAACACACACACTACATACCAAACATACACAACACACACACGACATAGACAACATACACAACACACACACGACATAGACAACATACACAACACACAATATACACAACACACACACGACATAGACAACATACACAACACACAACATACACAACACACACACGACATAGACAACATACACAACACACAATATGCACAACACACATATTGATACATGTTGATACAGACCATAACACACACACACACAGAGTTAGGGTGTGTTAGTGAGCATTAGAGTTTAATTCCTGCCCTCACTGCAGGACTGGGGTAATGCCTCTGCTCCAGTGTATTTAGAAAAGGATAAAAACCCCACAGGAGCGGAGGAGCAGCGACGCCACACGGTGTTCTGGACTGCTGCCTGATGGGAAAACTGTGTGTCCATGTTGACATGTCCTGCCTTCCACACATCTCCACACACAGCATCACGTATTCTGTGGAAATAAAGCAAATCTCCCGGGCGGTGAAGGGAATTTCCCCCTCGCTCCTTCTCTCGCTCTCCCCCCGCTCAGTGATGTTTTTGGTTGGACTCCAGAAAGCCAAGGCGCTTTTCTCGCACCACGATGGAAGTGTTGTGTTTCATAAGGAGGAAATCTGCACTTCCTGTCTTGGTGATGTGGGTTTTCTCTGCAGAAGAGCTGACTCCATGGTTCTGCCAAGAATGCAGTGTTCATCTGCAGTGTTGCTCAATGGGTTCGCTCTGGTGGAGAGAGAGCGGCTGGAAGTGAGGTGAAGAGGCAGGAGATGAAGCTGTCTAGATGTTCTCCTGTCCAGGCTGGGATTTCTTATCAATTCTCAAAAACCAAATCAAGTCCATACTCTAAAACCCTGACTTTCTGAGAACATTCTAAGCTAAAGAAACTTTTCCTGAAGCTAAGGTTTCTAAGAACCGCTCACCAGCTCAACAGCTCCCCAGCTCACTTTCCAATTCTGGATACTTGGAATCTAATTCCAGGTCTTTTTTAAGGTTCATCTCCTCAGCTCACTTCCCAGTTGTGGATACTTGGAATCTAATTCCAGGAGTTCACCCATCGGATGTCAGATTTTCATTTCTTCAGTCAGTCTTGCTGTCAGATCAGTCGAATAAGCCGTTTTTCACACAGTCACATGGCTGTGTAGCTTTCTGTACAGCTTTACCACATCTAATCACATTTCCTGTGCTTTCAACACTCTCACAAATGAAAAGAGAGGGAAGTAAAAAAACAAAATAAAGTGCGTGTTAAATGTACATGATCCATAGCTGTGTAGCAAGAGCGCAGGCTTGTGCTGGTAATGCTAAAGAATTAACGATAAATCTTAACCACACTGCACCAGGAGTAAACTCTTAATGATTTGAATTAATTAAATAAATAAAAATTAAATAAAATGAATTAATTAAAAATAAATTAAAAAATAAGTAATTAATTATTAATTACATAATTAAATAATTAATTCATTGATTATAAATTAATTCATAAATTTGTGTATTTAATTTATACAGTGCTGGAAATTTCGGGAAAGTTAGGAAAAATTGGTTGTGGTTTCAGCTGATGGACCAATAAAAAGAGAGAGAATTACTGCAGGCAAGAGGAGTGCCAATGTGAGCTAGCAGGGGTGTGGTAGCTTAGCTTAAAGTCTTGGAAGGTTGTATGAATCCCAACTCCACCAAGTTGCCACCTCTGGGCCCCTGAGCAAGGCCCTTAGACCTTTAGCTGTGTAAATTGTAAGATGCTAAGGCCGTCTGCCAAAATGGCAGTTGCTAATGTTTTAGCCTTATAGATGTTAACATTATGGATGGAATAATGTTAATGCTAATCTTTTTTTAGCATCATGGATGTTTGAAGACAAATAAACACTGATGAAGGTTTAATAAAAAACAAAAAAAACATTGTTTTCAACAGAATAAATCTGATATTTAGGATTGTCAGCTATGTAATGTCTAAGATTTAGGACAGAGCTCGGATCAGAACTTTCTAGAACACACTGATATCCAAGAGAGCGAAGCTTTTGTGAAAATGTGATTTTTGGCTCGAAGACTTGGATTTATTAACAATGTGCTAATTTGTCCACACAAACTTCAGCGATTTTCAGCAAAGTCCTGTTTGCTTTAAAACTTTTGAAGTGTCCAAGCGATCAGCTCGTCCCACAGCACACACATTTATCAGTATGAATGTTAACACCGCTCTGATCCGCATGTCATGATCTACATCTTTTCCGAGGAACTTTATCAGGATTCATTCGAACGGAGCTCTGCTAGAACTTGGGCCTGTTTTCTCTGAAAGCATAAAAGAAGAAGAAGAAGAAGAAGAAGAAGAAGAAAAAGCAAAACAATGCCCATTTTTACATAGTGATGTAATTTCCACGCTCAAGCTTTGAGTGGCTGAGGCGAGCTGCCATTGTGTTCTCGTGAGCTTCAGGATGTCCTGTCTGGGGGGAGGGAAGGGGTAGTTGGGGTGGTTGTTGGAAACAGGACGTGACCGTCGGCCATAACGAAGGAAGGTAGAGAACGGTCGACGGAGACTCGGATATGTTCGGACATCTTGATCTTACAAACGAATCCGTATCAGAACTGGAAGCTTCAGAGTCGAGTATCTGCTAGTGCTCTTGCGTTCTTTGTTTTTGTGGAGGACATGAACCCCCAACAAACTTGAGGAAACATCTACAGCTCCATTGAGGACTCCTGTTTGGATTGTAAGGAGCCCTGTTTCCACCTAGCAGGCCTTTTTTTTGTACTGTATCTGGATGGGAAGTGTCTCAGTGGGTAAGTCTGGGAAATGTGGAGCTGCTTCACGTTGTGGAGGATCACACAAGAAACTCTTTGTGTAAATAGACGCTCTTATCAATAACTGGTTAATAATTCTTTGGAAACATTTTTTGCTAACTGTTGAAATATTTTCTTAATGATATCACTAGAGCTTTAGAGAGGAATTTATCCAAAACCTAAATTTTGTCAGAATAATAAATGGAGAAAAGTTGTTTTTGGATACGTTTCTAAGTTTCCTGGGAATGGATTAGCTTGGTATGAACAGGTGAGATTATGAAGATGCCTAACCGTTCTTTCGAAGATTTTCGAAGACTTTTACAAGATGGAAATCCTTCCGGTTTTTTTAATAAATCTACATGTTCATGCTTCTATTAGCTCCTCCTCATGATGGAGACTAGCAGCAGAGTCATATTTAGCCTAAGTGCAGAGATTCGTATATACGTGTTGAAACGACTCGTGTTGAAGCGAGTGTTTGGAAGTCCAGTGATGGACAGACGCTTAGCCGTAACCGCTACTCTCCCTGCTGATGGTGGAGGTGTGGAGGTAAGAGTTCAGTTGGAGGAGGAGGACGGGTTCTGGCTTCACCTCTCGCCCATTTGGCTGTTTCAGATTTCCTGAAAGCCTCAGGGACAGAAGCGAGATCTCTGGAATGCCGATGGCGTCAGCGGGTTTGGCGGAGACGAGCGCTCGCTCTCTCGCTGCGTTTATTTTTTCTACATGGGGTTTGACAGGAAATTTATTGTGGGCGGTTGATTGCAGCTCATTTGCGCTGGTGTTTTCATCCCTCGCCGTCTCTGCCATCAAGGCGTTTAGATGCAACACAGGAAACAGGTTACGACATAACACACACTCGGACTTGTGCTTACGTTTCTCTGAGGTTCTGCTTTGTAGTTTATGAAACTCTACTAATCTTCAGAACCTTTTCACTCATTTTAACTTGCGCTTGTGCCGAGCAGAGAGGAGGGTCTCACTCAAGGGACTTGAACTCACAACCTTCTGCTCTTAGTGTCAGTTATTACAAAACTGTACACATCTTTTTACAAAACACAGTAAAATATAGATAACTTTTTAACAGGATGTGTAAGAGAAGTGAGGTTTCAGTTGTTTTAGTGAAGTTATTGAGTTTCTAGCAAAGATACAGACTATAGCCAAGTCAATGTCATGTGACCTGTTAATGCTCAGCCACACCCACTTACAGTGAGCACTTGCTATAACAGATAAAAAAAGTCTATTTGTATTAAAATTAGGTGTGTGTGTGTGTGTGTGTGTGTAGTATACATGGAATTACAGCAACATTGCTGAACTCAAGTGTGTATGTCCCCAAAACCTGCAGAATGAAAATAATTAATTAATTAAATTGATTACATTAATTTCTGAAAAAAGAGATTTATTTATTTATTTCATGATTTAATTATTCATTTATTTATTATTATTTTTCATTAAATTGTATTGAGTTAAGGTGTGAATGATTCCATATAATAAATATTTTCTTTCTTTTTTATTTTTATTTAATTTCAAGTTTCATATTTCAATGATGTCTGAAGCTATTTGAGATATTTTCTAAAATATTGTAAAACATAAATATATGTTTTCATGTTTATTGAAACATTACTGTATTGCAGCCAGTTTGTAAGCAACATTAAATATCATTAAGATCACATCCTTTACTGTAGAAGTTCCTCTGAGAACCATCTTTCTGTCCAGTGCTAACACCTCTACCTCCGACAGGTGTGAACTTCAAGGAAGTGAATGAAGACAACAAGCGTGAGGTGTTCAGAGAGATCTACTCGTCCATAGACACGCTGGCCTTCACCTTCGGCAATGTGTGAGTGGCATTTAACTGTCGTGAGTCATCGGGGGCAGGAGAGGGAGTCTCCAGTGGGGCAGGATGGAGACGTCCACCATGTGTGGGGATTTGAGTCAGCAGTGGAAGTGCCTGCATCTGGTCTCTCGGATTAGTCTGTGATTAGTGCTGGGGTTTATTTATCTGTGCCTGTGTGTGATAGCGCCGGTGACTCAAAAACCAGACGCCATGTTTGTTTATGAGAAGTTCTGACTTCTTTATTCCTGTTTCTCTGCCGTCTCTCGCAGAGTGTCTGACTTCCTTATGGGCGATGTAGAGAACGGATCATCTTTGCGGCTCGCCCAGACCCGCAGGAGCAGGGTAAGTCATCCAGACGCTGATGCCATATCACACACTCTATCACCTGGAGGAGGGGCAACAGGGGCAAAGCTACTGTAGGAGACGTCTTACATCCCAGTAGGACGTCTCAGGGAGGCAGGGCTGACTCGGTTTGACCTACAGTATGAGATAGAGCGTGAGTCAGTCAGTTTGCACTGGTGTACTGAGTGTTTTATGAGAATGAGGAGTAACTGGAGTGATTTATTTTTCCAGTTTGTAAAATATCTTTCTGATAAAAATGAGCAAGTCATCAGGGGAATCTTAGTTCAGTGAAGAAGCTCTGGTGCGGTTCAGGACATAGATGATCATGCTGTTCTACACATTTGCTGCATTCATTAATTAATATTAATTAATAATATTGTAATATAATATTAATAAATATTAAATTGATAAATAAATAAATAAATTGATAAATTAATTTTTTTTTTTTTTCATTTATACATTTATTAATTTGTATAAAGGAGCCTCTGAGATGGTGAACTTTTCATAAAGCAACATTTGAGACTCGTAGCTGCAGATTCAAGCAGTTAAACATATGGACGTGTTTATGTACTAGAAACATATAGAAGAAAAAATGTAAAGTTTTGAGAAAATATTCTACAGGATGTGTGCAACTCATTTATGCAACATTTGTGAATTCACATCTGTGTGTGTGTGTGTGTGTGTGTGAGAAACACAAATGTGAGAGTTTGGTCGTTTGTGACAGAGAGAAAGGATTTGTGCACCTGCAACGAAATCTGAGCTGGTCACCTGTTGTGTTGAAGAAATTCCACAGTGGCAGGTGTCTCAGATGTTTTACTCCATTAACACCTCCATGTCTTCGTTTATTTACAGTCATGAGTCACCTGATGGAGGAAAATGATTCATATTCTAAGAAAGAAAGTTTGTTAGAAAAGATTTCTCATGTTCTGCTCCACAGTGGAGGTTATTAGGAAGCTCTCAGGTTCTAATCATTATCAGTTAACGGTCAGTTGTGAGCTTGTGTATGTGGAAGAGGGCAGTTAGTAAAGTTTGAGAAACGAAAGCACTGGATTCTCAGAGAACGCACATGCTAGTGTTCACCCTCTCATGTGATGGGGAGAGTGAGGTAGTGGCAAAAAAAATGACAAAAGAAGGCAAAAGAGGCTGAAGAATTAATTTCCTTCTGTTTTTGTTGTGTCCATGTTGATGATTGAGTGTGTTAGTCATGTTCCACTCCACAGTGGAGGTTAATATGAAGCTCATATGAAAGTAGACACTCAGGACTTTAAGAATTTGGAGTGTTTCAGAAGGATTTCTGTTTTTAGACTACTAGGGGTGATATATTCAGAGAAAAGATCCAGAAAAACAAAAACGGTTTATTTTGTCACACACAAATGTTTGTATCTTCAAAGTAAATGTTGATCTCAAACCCATTCCTGCTCTCTGAGATGTTCTCCAAGTGCTTGTTCATCTAAAAAGCAGCTCAGATTTCATCTTCACCCAGTAACATTCTGTGTAAGGTTCTCCAACAGAGGGAAAAACACACGTCTAAAACACACTGGAAACTAAATAGAGTCGTTTTAGATCAGACCCACAGACACAACATCATTCAGTTCTTTACACTGATTGAAAACATCCCATAATTCCATGTCCATTCCAGTGGTGTATTGGAAAAACAGTGTACTGGTAAAAAGGATTAATTAGGGAACAGCGCTGTGTGAAAATATGGAGAGCTGGAACGAGGGAGTCTTCCTATCCAGTGTTGAACCTGCGAGTTTAATCTGTAACAGAAAGCAGGATTTGTGATCTCTTCATCTCCTCTTTCAGTCTTCAGAGAACCTGTCAGTAGAGCTGGGTGGAGACGTTCCTGAGAAAAATGACCCTCCAGGTAAGAAATAAGACTCATATAGATTCGATAAAATAATTAACATTTTAATGAATAAGCGTTAATAAAGCTTTAGCAGGATCGGTTGACTGGAGCCAGATTCCGAGATTCCAGCCCAATTCCGGGATATATTTCGGATTGTTGCTGTATCGTACTCGATTTTTGAACCTGACTCCACAGATCTCACACGTCTGCGCTAACTCTTCCGCTCTGAGCAGCTTGAAGTGAACCTGTTTATCGTTACATCTCAAATTTCTGAAGCTGCTCGATAGTTAGTGACCTTGAAGAGTGTGTTGGTTGTGTGTGCTCAGGTCCCGCCTCCCCCGTGCGAGCGCTGGAGCTGGACGATGTTCTGCAGCGCAGTGAGAGCGGTGTGGAGTCGGCACTCCTCTATGCTAAAGCCTGGTCCAAATACACCAAGGAGCTGCTCAACTGGGTGGACAAACGCCTCAGTATGGGTGAGTGACCGCTGCCAAGCATGCTGGGAAGTCTTCTCTTCTCGTATAGCGTGTCATCGGCGTAGAAGAGAGCGCTAGATGTGTGTGTGTGTGTGAAAGTAAATCTGGAAGTGGACCGGACCCTGAACACAACCCTGTGGGACACCATCTGTGACAAAGAGAGAATGAGAGCGTTTGTTTAATCTCCGCTTCAGACGTCGAAACCACAACATATTAGACTATTTATAACCGTCATCATCATCATGTGTGTGTGTGTGTGTGTATTTTCCACTCTCGGTTTTTACAGTTGTTGCATGCAGGATGTTGTGTAATTGAACTTTTTCCCTGACAGATGTGGAATGCGCCAAAAGCCTCACCAAGATGGCCGAATCAGCCAAAGCACTCGCCAGCCAGCAGGTCAGCAGCTCACCATGTCCACTTCCTCTCAGTGTCTGACCACTTCCTCTCAACAGCTGATATCTGTCACTACACATCAGGATTAGCCAATAAGATTCATTTAGGAGTGAAGCTCTAACTGATCAGCATGAGTGTGTGTGTGTTTGTGTGTGTTTGTGGTATTAATATTTTGTTAAAGCACTGTTGAGTTCTGCATTCTGATTGGTCAGAATCTGTTAATAAAAACTGTAAAACAAAATCTATCTATCTATCTATCTATCTATCTATCTATCTATCTATCTATCTATCTATCTATCTATCTATCTATCTATCTATCCTTGCTTTCTTTCTTTCTTTCTTTCTTTCTTTCTTTCTCACTCTGCTGAACAGAAATCTA
>NC_080710.1:32523279-32538279 GCF_019097595.1 Hemibagrus wyckioides | reverse complement strand
CCACAAAACTCCATAAAAGGCAAAGTTTATTGTTCAGTTTGAATTCATTAATATTTCAATTTTCTAATAAAACTACTTCACATCTCTAAGAAAGCTCACTCATACTGTAATGACCTGTTATAGCACCCTGGCATGTGTTATATGCACTTCCATGTGCACATGAATACATTTTGAGAAACTTCAGGTGTATGTTATAATGCATAATAACGAAGAACTAGAGTATTATAGGTAGTGTTAGCACAACCTGTGTTATAATGCATTATAACTAGTAATGCAGATTTTATAGCAGAGCATTTGTCATAATGCATTATACCTATCAGGGCAGATGATATGGTACAGCATGTGTCATAATGAATTATAACTAGCAGGGTAGGTGCTGTGGTACACCGTGTGTTATAATGCATTATAGCCAGCAGGATAGATGCTATAGCAGAGCTTGTGTAATAAAGCATTATAACTAGCAGGACAGATGATATGGTACAGCATGTGTTATAATGCATTATAGCTAGCAGGATAGATGCTATAGCAGAGCTTGTGTAATAAAGCATTATAACTAGCAGGACAGATGATATGGTACAGCATGTGTTATAATGCATTATAGCTAGCAGGATAGATGCTATAGCAAAGCTTATGTCATAATGCATTATAACTAGCAGGGTAGGTGCTGTGGTACAGCGTGTGTTATAATGCATTATAGCCAGCAGGATAGATGCTATAGCAGAGCTTGTGTAATAAAGCATTATAACTAGCAGGACAGATGATATGGTACAGCATGTGTTATAATGCATTATAGCTAGCAGGATAGATGCTATAGCAGAGCTTGTGTAATAAAGCATTATAACTAGCAGGACAGATGATATGGTACAGCATGTGTCATAATGAATTATAACTAGCAGGGTAGGTGCTGTGGTACAGCGTGTGTTATAATGCATTATAGCCAGCAGGATAGATGCTATAGCAGAGCTTGTGTAATAAAGCATTATAACTAGCAGGACAGATGATATGGTACAGCATGTGTTATAATGCATTATAGCTAGCAGGATAGATGCTATAGCAGAGCTTGTGTAATAAAGCATTATAACTAGCAGGACAGATGATATGGTACAGCATGTGTCATAATGAATTATAACTAGCAGGGTAGGTGCTGTGGTACAGCGTGTGTTATAATGCATTATAGCCAGCAGGATAGATGCTATAGCAGAGCTTGTGTAATAAAGCATTATAACTAGCAGGACAGATGATATGGTACAGCATGTGTTATAATGCATTATAGCTAGCAGGATAGATGCTATAGCAGAGCTTGTGTAATAAAGCATTATAACTAGCAGGACAGATGATATGGTACAGCATGTGTTATAATGCATTATAGCTAGCAGGATAGATGCTATAGCAAAGCTTATGTCATAATGCATTATAACTAGCAGGGTAGGTGCTGTGGTACAGCGTGTGTTATAATGCATTATAGCCAGCAGGATAGATGCTATAGCAGAGCTTGTGTAATAAAGCATTATAACTAGCAGGACAGATGATATGGTACAGCATGTGTTATAATGCATTATAGCTAGCAGGATAGATGCTATAGCAGAGCTTGTGTAATAAAGCATTATAACTAGCAGGACAGATGATATGGTACAGCATGTGTCATAATGAATTATAACTAGCAGGGTAGGTGCTGTGGTACAGCGTGTGTTATAATGCATTATAGCCAGCAGGATAGATGCTATAGCAGAGCTTGTGTAATAAAGCATTATAACTAGCAGGACAGATGATATGGTACAGCATGTGTTATAATGCATTATAGCTAGCAGGATAGATGCTATAGCAGAGCTTGTGTAATAAAGCATTATAACTAGCAGGACAGATGATATGGTACAGCATGTGTCATAATGAATTATAACTAGCAGGGTAGGTGCTGTGGTACAGCGTGTGTTATAATGCATTATAGCCAGCAGGATAGATGCTATAGCAGAGCTTGTGTAATAAAGCATTATAACTAGCAGGACAGATGATATGGTACAGCATGTGTTATAATGCATTATAGCTAGCAGGATAGATGCTATAGCAGAGCTTGTGTAATAAAGCATTATAACTAGCAGGACAGATGATATGGTACAGCATGTGTTATAATGCATTATAGCTAGCAGGATAGATGCTATAGCAAAGCTTATGTCATAATTCATTATAACTAGCAGGGTAGGTGCTGTGGTACAGCATGTGTTATAATGAATTATAGCTAGCAGGATAGATATGGTACAGTGTGTTATAATGCATTGTAACTAACAGTACAGATAATATAGCAGAGCTTGTATCATAATGCATTATAACTAGCAGGACAGATGATATGGTACAGCATGTGTCATAATGCATCATAACTAGTAGTACAAATTGTATAACAAAGCGTGAGTTATGACATTATAACAAGTGTTTATTGCCTTATAGCGTGTTATGTAACATTTATAAAGGTTCTTGCTTGCTTGTTTTAAATTTCAGAAATATCACATGTAATTAAGCAGAAGAATGCTCAGTAGCGGCAAAAATGTAAACATATTTAAAGAGATCCTATGAATATGCAAATTTGAAACGCCCCCAGCTCAACATGCTCCGCCCCTCCCGCAGGGTCATCTCATGATGCAGTAACATACAGCTGAATGAATGATTAAATCTGTTTCTTTAGAAATGTGACAGAAAACCCCGCAGTAACCGAATTTTCCTACTGAAATGAATTTCAACTAAATAAAAATCTTCCTAAAAACATATTTATAAAGTGTTTAGTGACTAGCGTTAAAATGTTTCCTGTGAAAGAGGAAGTGGCGTTCTGCCTCAGCTCTACTGATCATACAGACGTCTTATTTTTAGTTCTGTCTCTGAGCTAACTAAGTTCTCCTGCAGTCTTCTGTCTTTGGTCCAAGATGTTCCATCTCACATCACTCCATCCTGCTGCTCTTCCTGAGCTCGAGGTTGAGTTGATGAGGTTAATCCTGTCTGAATCAGTGCACTCGTTAGAAGAGCTAGAAGATTAATAACGGCGTGAGGATGTGTAGCGTCACTCCTCAGTGATTAACTCTGCTAATTAACATCAGTTTGAAGTGTGTATTCAACATGTTAATGTGGGAAATAAACAACCTGGGATGAATGTCAGGCTCTCAAACAAGTTTGTGTGTGTGTGTGTGTCTCAGCTCTCCGGATTCAGGTGCCGTTTAAATCCTGGACTACATCGGGTCAGGGAGGGGGCATGTGCAGCGACTCGGAGAGCGCCGGGGGCAGCAGCGAGTCTCGCTCCATGGACTCACCTACTGCCAGTCCAGGTAACACACACACACACACACACACAAACACACACACACACCTTTCCCAAAAAATCTTAGCTGCAAGGATTTATAGACTGGCTAATTCTGTAAAAATAGTTAAAATCTTCCGAGCACACTGATTTCTCTCTCTCTCTCTCTGTCTCTGTCTCTCACACACACACACACACCTTCAACAAAATATATGTACTACAAGGATGTATAATTTGGCCAGTAGTTAAAATCCTCCAAACACACTTATTTCTCTCTTTCACACACACACACACACACACACACACACACACACACACACACATGCTTTTAAAGCTCGACTTTAATCTTCTACCCGGACAATGCCCCCCCTAATCACCTCAGGAAACCTTCACTCAGAGTGGTGATGAGCAGCAGATAAGTGACGGCCTTTTCCGCATTCTTTTCCCACAATGCCCTGAGGAATTTACGCCCTGGCCTCCAGCCTCACGCTGAAATCTTCACGTTGACGTGACCCTGTGGTGATTCCAGTCATTCTGTCTGTAAATCCTGGGATCTGACGCTTGATAGAAAAAAAAAAAACAATACGACTCACAGAAACATGTCTGGAATTTCACCTTTAGAAACCCAGCTGTTCTGAATATGCAAATTAGATACAATTAATCAGTGTTATGTTAATTTATTCAAAAAATAATGACGCAACAGAATCAGATCTGATTATAAAAGTCAGAAATCTTTAAAATAATGAGATTTAATGATAATTAGATTTATAAGAAGTTACAGTACAGATACTATAGCACAGTCTGTGTTATAATGCATTATAACTAGTAGCACACATCGCTTGTGTTATAGTGCATTATAATGGAGAGCTAGAACATTATAAGACATAGCAGTACAGATAATAGAACACAGTCTGTGTTATAATGCGTTATAATAAATAATAAAAGCTAGCAGTACAGGTTCTATAGCATCGCTAAGGGTTATAATGCATTATAACTAGTAGCACATAGCCTGTGTTATAGTGCATTATAATGGACAACTGGAACATTATAAGACATAGCAGTACAGATAATAGAGCAGAGTATGTGTTATAATGCAACACACAGGACAGATAATATAACAGAACCCATGTTATAATGCATTATAACAAGCTGTGCTAATGTTGTAATAGCAGTACAGATAATAGAGCAGAGCATGTGTTATAATGCATTGTAACTAACAGTAAAGATAATATAGCAGAGTCTGTGTTTATAATGCATTATAACTAGTAGTATGATACTGAGAGACAGTCTGGATTATAATGCATTATAACCAGCAGCGTAAGTGCCATATCAGAGATATAATGCATTACGTTCACTAATATAGATGCTACATGAGGAACTGCATTGTAATGCTTTATAACTAGCAGTACAGATACTATAGCAGTCTTATAATGTAACTGTTCTGCACAGACGTTATAGTGAGTTATACATAACTAGAAAAACTTATGAATATTCTTAAAGGCTCCTCTTAGGAATTATAAAGTATTGTGTCTCATTTAACATGTTATAATGCGTTATAATGCATGATAAATACATGATTTGGAACAATAAAAGTAAACCTTTTTTAAATGAATTAATGAATTCAACTATAATGTCAGAATGTAATTAAACAAGAAAGGACATGAAAGTTTTCCCCAGATATCAAGATTTGATGAATATGCAAATATACAGTGCTCCACAAAGCCCCGCCCCTTTCCCTGGTCCACTGGTGCTGAATGAATGACCTGCATTTTTTATTATTATCACTAATTCTTTAGAAAATCTTTGAGTCATTGTGTTATATAGGTGTTAAATATCGAGCAGTTCAGATATCTTAATCTCTCACATGAAGTGATGAGCAGTGTGTGTGTGTGTGTGTGTGTGTGTGTGTGTGCTCATTACCAGTGTTAGAGAGGAGCCTGGGCCGAGGCTGATCAGCGACCAGAGGCGTGAACGAGTTTCGGGCGGGACTCAGGCTCAGGTCGCTGGTCATGAGTCCTCACATGTACACACTCCTCTAGAAGATCTTAAAGGCACAGGCTGGACTTTACACTTCAGATCAGATCAGGTCAGATGTTTAGAGAAGGGAGAGAGAGCTGAAACCGAAAGCAGGACGGCTCACAGAGCAGGACATCTTCATTGCATGGACAGTGGACAGTGTCACAGTCATGAAGCTCATAGCTGCACTTTTCTGTTCTGCTTTAGGGGATTTTAAAAGGAGACTTCCCAGGACGCCTTCCACTGGGACCATGTCTTCAGCAGATGATTTGGACGAGAGAGAGCCGCCTTCGCCTTCCGATAACGGTAACTTCCTTTAAGACTTTAATGCTATAATGATCATTTTCAGACACACACACTATAGATGTCATTATTCATTTTTGTTAAGCTTAATTAAGCCTGTATAACTTAGCTAATTTTCTTAGTATCTTATATGTCACTACGAAGACGCTTATAAGAGGCAGGATTTTTACAGTAAAATTAGATAAAAATCAATTCTTTATTTCTCAAGAAAATATTTTCAGTAGAGACTGGAATAAAAAAATGTGAAATTTGTTGAATGAAGATTGTCTGAAATTCATATCGCTACATTTTCATGAAACTGTACTGACTTTATTTCTAGCTGTAAGGTTTTTCCCTTCGTTTAATCTAATTGATAATTTAATAATAGCAACAAAAAAAACATCCCCTAAAGTGCTTGCAGTGCATTATGGGTAATACACACAGATTCTCTATAGCTATAGCACAGCCTGGATTATAATGCCTTATAACTAGCTGGACACATACAATAGCAGAAACTGTGTTGTAATGCATTATAACCGGTAATGTAGATGCAATAGCAGAGCCTATGTTATAATGCATTATAAAGAGCAATAAAAAATACTGTAGCTTAGCCTGTGTTATAATGCTTTATAACAAGCATTACAAATATTGTAGCTTCGCAGGAGAGATACTATTAGATAGCCTGGATTATAATGCATTATAACTAGCAGTACATGTACTATAGCAGAAACTGTGTTAAAATGCATCATAGTGCAGTATTAGTGTCTGCAGTATTTCTCTGAACAGATATTCTGATGATTATAATGCATTATAACTAGCAGAACAGATACTACAGCAGAAATTGCTTCATTATAATGATGCATTATAACTAGCAGTAGAAGTGCTGTGACTAGCAGAGACTGTGAATAATGCATTATGGACAGTAATATAGATGCTACAGCAGGGCCTGTGTCATAATGCATTATAACTAGCAGTAGTCTGGATTATAACGCTTTGTACTTTGTACTTTTATACTTTGTATCAGAAACCATGTTAGACTGCATTATATCCAGTAGTGTAGATGGGAGAGCAGAGCCTGGATTATAATGCATTATAACTAGCACTACATTTACTTCATCAGAGACTGTGTTATAATGCATTATAGCACAGTACTAGTGTCCCCAAAGTGTTTCTCTATAACAGATATTATAATCCGTTCTATAAAGTGACATCATGAACGTATATGCATATGCAATTAATAAGTGCTTATGAACATTTATACAGATTCTTACTGGGAATTGTTTTAAAGCAACACTTCATTAGAAATCCAACAGCAAGGTTTTCTTCATGCTTGCAGTGCATTATGGGTAAACCACACAGATTATCGGTCTCTGGAATTATAATGAAGGCTATATGAATGCTTGAAAAATAAGATAAAATGTTGTCCTATTTCCCGGACCTTTTCCAGTGGAACGCCTGCGGTACAGAGAGATTCCTCGCCACTGGAGCCATGTCTTTAATTACTGCTTGGTGTTATGAAGTAACAGAATGTGTGGAATGTTGATAAAATGTAAAGAATGTGGACGGGCCACTGCACTTCAGCTGCCTGCACGTTTGCAGCTCCTGCACCGAGTACTTTGGACTAAAGTGTGTGTGTGTGTTTGTGTGTGTGGTGTAGGTTTGAGCGAGATGGTGACGGAGACGGCGAGTTCTCCCGGACCTTTCCGGAACACACAGATGTCCAAAGCGGCGCAGACCCACAAGCTGCGGAAACTGCGCGCTCCGTCTAAGTGCAGGGAATGCGACAGTCTGGTGGTGTTTCATGGTGCCGAGTGTGAGGAGGTGAGTGCTTCTGTCGTCTATCTAGTGCTTCCTCAAGTGAGATTCTTTCTGAAAGCACGTCTATAATATACAACCTCTCTGTCTCTTGCTCAGTGCTCTCTGGCCTGCCATAAGAAGTGTTTAGAGACGTTGGCCATCCAGTGTGGTCATAAGAAGCTGCAGGGGAAACTGCACCTGTTTGCCGTAGACTTCGCCCAGGCAGCGAGGAACAGCCCTGACGGAATCCCCTTCATCATCAAGAAGTGTACTTCAGAGATCGAGAACAGGGCCCTGGGTATTAAGGTACACTTGTGTACACGTTTTATCTCCTGGTTTTTATCTGCAGGGAATATACGGGACGTGTTAACACTTTGTGTCACTTCCGTAGGGAATCTACAGGGTGAACGGAGCTAAGTCACGTGTGGAGAAGCTCTGCCAGGCTTTTGAGAACGGGAAAGATTTGGTGGAGCTGTCGGAGTTGTATCCTCACGACATCAGCAACGTGCTCAAACTCTACCTGCGACAGGTAAACATTCACACCTCAAGACCAGGGGTGCAAACTTTTTCCTCTTAACCATGTAACCACTTTGTCTTTACACACGTCCTGTTTGTTTTTATTCATAATAAAAGAAATGAGAATGAAATGTCTGTGTTCTGTTATGTCAGCTTCCTGAGCCTCTCATCCTCTTTCGCTACTATAACGACTTCATCGGCCTGGCGAAGGAGAGTCAGAGCATCATCATGGAGGAGGTGGAGGCATCTCGCAGCGGTTCCTCCACCGATCCTGCGCAGATCAGTGTGGAGCTCAAACGTGTCCTCTTCAAAATGAAAGACCTCCTGAGGCAGCTGCCTTCTGCACACCACAAAACCCTGCAGTTCCTCATGCAGCACCTGCACAGGTGAGATACCGAGACACACACAGTCTTTTAAACAGATCCTTATTTGTGTTCTCATCTTTAACTTATTTACTCATCTTGTGTTGTTCAGAGTAACTGAGAAAGCAGATGAGAACAAAATGACCGCCAGTAACCTGGGCATCATCTTCGGCCCGACGCTGATCAAGCCGCGGCAGACGGATGCCGAGGTGTCGCTGTCCTCGCTGGTCGATTATCCGTACCAGGCGCTGATCGTTGAGCTGCTCATCAGACATTACGAGCTGATCTTCGATACTCCGCTCAGCCCCGTGGACGAGAGCTCGCCACTGCCCATCAAATCCCGCTTCACCCCTCAGGAGAAGGAACAGCGTCTGAACCGCCACTCCAGATCCCTGATGGACATTAAAGAGGTGTGTGGACTGTAATTACAACAGCAAATACTGCAGGAGGAGTCAGTAGTGCAAATAAAGTTTCACTCACAATATAGAAATTTTACTGTTAATGACTGTCACAGGAACCATGCCTACTTCACTGGGACAAACAAACACAGAAGCCACAATTTCTTTACTGAGACTTACAGACACAGAGGCCACGCCCCCTTCACTAGGATTTACAGGCACAGAGGCCATGTCACTTTCACTTAATCTAATAGACACAGGGGCCCCGCTCTTCACTAGGTCTTACAGAGAGGCTACACCTCCTTCACTAGAGCCATGCCCTGTTCAGTAGGACTAAGGGTGATGCAGCTCAGTGAATAAACATATTTTGTGTGTTTTCTGTGAGTCTTGTCCTGTTTGTGAGACTGAAAGACTCAACTATAACAACGGTTGTGTGTTTTGTGTGTTCCAGCAGCACCACAGTGCTAAGGCCTATAAAAGGCACTCGTCTGTGATTCCCTCTACACACCTGCTGGAGGAGGTGAAAGAGGTGAAAGCAATGCCTGATGGGACAGATTTTGCTCCAGGTCAGTATTTACAATAATAATTATAAGAATAATAAATAAGTCAAGTTTATGTAAGAGGTTCACTGCTGATAAACACCCTGTGTTGTGCACTAAATATCCAGCAGGAAGCCATTTTGATTAGAACAGTGCATTTAATTTGAGTTGGAGTGGAGCACTATAACAATAAGAATAAATATTTTGAAAATGCTAACACTTTCTGTTGGAAACGACGCTAACGATCTTCTGTTCATTTTCTTGTAGTCGAGTCAGAGAGCTTGAACGGCGTCCTCTCCTCCAGCGTCCCTGAAGTGCGGAACTCACCCCGACTGGTCCGACAGAACCACGTCAGCAGAGTGCAGCTCCGGCCGCGTTCCAAACCAGGCGCGCGCCCCATGAGCATGCCTCCTGAGCGGCTCCTGAATGCCCGCAACTCCGCCTCTGACCCCTCAGCGGTGCAAGGTCACGACCCTGCCATCGAAGAGGTTTCAGAAGAGGAGAAACCCAAAGGCAGAGCTGCTAATCATTACAGGAACACGTATATAGACACGCACACGCTGCGCAGGACGTGGGATAAACAGTACAAACACTACGGCATCACTCCACGCACGGCCATGATCATGTCCAAACTTCCTGGAGACACGGAAATAAGTCACGTTACACTTTCATCCACCTCCATGCCCTTGTGTAACAACACTAACAACAGCACTAGCAATAGCAAGACGGATGTGGTCGACTACAGTCGTGTCCAGAATGCCTTTAGACCCCCTCGCACCCTTCAGCCTCCACCAGGGACTTTCTACAAACCGCCAGGGAACCGGGACAAAACGTTAGCCCTTGATCAAACATTAGCGCAAGAGCAGACGTTATCGGAAAAAGCGCTAGAGGACAAAAGCGCTACGACGAAAGAGGACGTGACGAATGCTAACAGCATGGAGGACGAGGAAGACGACGAGGACGATGAGGTGGAGGAAGGAGTAGACGAGGAACAGTTCGGCTTGGAGGTCTCTGTGGACGAAGATCCTGCTCAAGACCCCGAGCTCAGTCCAATCCAGAGCAAACCGGTTTACCCCAGACTGCGAGCCAGACACATGCAGGACTTTGAGAACCGGGAAGCCCACTTTGTATGAGAACTTTATACACACACACTGTGTAAAGATGTTTTTATGAACTCTCACACCTCGAGGACACATTTTTATACACACACATATATATTATATTATATATAAGCTTTATACATATTAATATATTACTCCTTGTGTTTGGAGACGGCAGCTTGTGATGATGGAACAAGCTCAGGAGCCAGTATTAATACAGGATGCACTTAGCTTTCTTACGCCACATCAATTTTTTTATTTTTTTTAAACGAAGAACAAAGAAAAAGGACCTAAACGAGATGTTTTAAGGAGATTCGCAGAAACATAATCCTGCATCTTGATATAAACTCTTTAAGACACCACTAGCAGGACTCATTGTGCAATTTCACTTTTTTTTTCTTTTTTTTATCAATGCCGTTGTACTGAGCGTTTAATATATGCATGTTACAGTGTATTATGTATCTTTTACACCAAAAAACAAGTTCATCATCCTTTTTTACAGGTATTCGGTCTCATCACTTGACTCACCATGCCTGTATGGATTATACAGAGTCGTGTAAAAATCCAAGAACAAGCCAGTTTAGGATTCCTTTTGTCCACTCAATGTGCAGTGTATCATTTCTGTAGACCCTAAGAAGTGCACTTTCTAGCAAATAAGGAGCTTTTTTTTAATGTAAAGAGCATCTGTGGCTTTCATTAGGCGGAAAAAACAGGGTTCTTGGGTATATAACCTTAACAGTGGATGCTATGTCGTAGAAGTGCTATGTGCTTCCTGTGTAGTGCACTAGACCAAGTGTAATAAGCAGTTTGGTCATTTTATCAGGGATCAAGAGCACTGCCTGGGCTATAACAGGTCTTTATTTACAGTATGTCCAATATTAGTAGTAGAAGTAAATATCCTTACTTCATGTATTTGTGTACTGCATAGGATATACACCGATCAGGCATAACATTATGACCACCTGCCTAATATTGTGTTGGTCCCCCTTTCCTGCCAAAACAGCCCTGACCCATCCTGCACTGTGTATTCTGACCCCTTTCTATCAGAACCAGAATTAACTTCTTCTCCAGCAATGTGAGCAACAGTAGCTCGTCTGTTGGATCGGATCACACGGGCCAGCCTTCTAATCACACCCCTTGTCCATCAGTGAGCCTCGACCGCCCATGACCCTGTCACCCTGTTATACCGGATCGTGTATACAGTAATAAGAATAAACACCTGTACTTTATGCCTAATAAGGAACTCTTTGGAGAAGAACTTATTCTTTAGTACATAGAAATCCAATATTGAGCAATGTTTAATGGATTTAATGGTGTAAAAAGAGCACTTTATGCTTACAGCACCAGGTATCAGGGCTTCTGCTTGCTATGTCATGTATTATGAGCCTAAGAACACTATACATAGTAATAGTTATTTGTAATTAAGCCTCTTGGACATCCAAATGCAACACATTATATAAATAAAGTCCTCGGCACCATATATAGTGGACTACACCTCCTATAGGAAAACATTTGATACTCAAGCCCTTATATAATGAACAGTGTAGTGTATTAGATAAGAGCTTTTACACTCTGTAGTGTATTATATGAGGTTTAGATGATTCGGCTCCAGACTACTGCACATTAGTGAGTTTCCTAGAGTTGACCATCCACCATGAGTGATTGGTTAAAGAGAGGATTAGTCATCGAAGCAACCTGGAGTGAGGAACCACATGAAATCCTGTCTGGAGCTGGACGAAGTGTGCATCAGAGAAACGTTCTCTGGTCTGATGAGACCAAATCTGGATTTTTCAGAGCTGGAGTAAACCCAACAATGATAAGAAAAAGCATGTGCACAATGAAGCATGGTGGTGATAGTATCATGCTAGCTTTGTGTCGATTTCAAGGAAAAGCTGAAGCAGGATGAATGCTTACACAAGATTCTGGATAGAATTTGATAACAGAGTGCATGACGGAACGTAATCTAATTATGATTTGTCCACTTTTGATCCTGAGGGCTCTGTGTAGCGTGCTCCAGCAGATGACGACCGCCTGGTTAGAGAAAAGGGAAAGCGTAAGGCACAAGAGAAAGGCATGAGTGTTAGAAAAGCTGTTTATTGGCTTTCATATGGAAATGTGGGGGTGAAGGAAACGAAGGGCTTTCTCTCTCCACCGACGCCTTTCTCATTCAGATCGCTGGCTGGATGAAGCCTTAGCGACTAATCAGATGGGCTGAGATGAGTGTGTGTTTGGGTCTGGGTGTGTGTGTGACAGAGCTGAGTGACAGGTTCACACACATATGACTCGCATGTCCTGTGTTTGGAGACATGCATGTGACCTACATACATGTCTCTGTGGAGACTGTCAGTGTCAGTATCCTTATTATTGGCATTATAATGTATAAAAAGATACCACAACACACACATACACACACACACACACACGCTGGGTGGTATATAAAAGGGGCTTGTGAGTGTTTTGACGGTCAGCGTGGCTGCTGGTTAGCTCTGTGTTTATGTGTGTGTGTGTGTGTGATGTGTGTGTGTGTGTGTTTACCCTGCTGTAGTAAATCCAGCCTTCACATTAGAAGCTAAATGCGTGGTGTGTGTGTCACGGTATGAAAAGCAGCGACCGCTGTAATTGTCTCGGACAGTAGGAGACGGCGCTGCGTCCGTCCGTCCTTTCCGTCTGTCTGCGTGTCCTTTCCATCTGTCCTTTCTGTGACCCGCTCCATAATCGCCACGTTGAGCTGCTGATTTTAATTACGCCGCCATTTCGGGAATTTAAATTGCCCTGTTGTTTCTTGCTTGGAGTTTATTATAATGATTAACATCCAGAGAAACACAAGTAAATTGGTGTCCTCGTGCAGGCAGCAGACGAGCAAAGAGGCAGACGGAACGCTTCGGGGTTTTTTCCTTTTGGACTTTATTACACACAGCACTATACAGTGTATTCTGGATTCTGATTCATTTTCTGTAACAGCTAGTGAAGTAGTTTCTATAGTAACGACTCCTTTATATCAGATGCTCCAAAAAACGAATATGCGTTTATGTAAGGTTTACGGAAGGAGTCTCCAGTGTCAGTGCTTTTCAACAGTCGGAGGTAAAGCTGGAACTTCTAGCATCTTCCGGATTTTGTTTTATGTTTTATAAACTTGAAGAGAGAGAATAAAGGTGAGGTGGGTGAAGGAACGACATCTTGTTTCACAGCTGCAACTATAAATGGATAAAAAGTATGTTGTTATTTATTAAGTAACAAACTAATAGTTGGTAATTTGCTATGGAACCAGAGGAACAAAACACCCTTCAGCGTGCCTTTAAAGAAAAATAATCAGCTTCAGCTATATGATAAGATATTTTCTTGCTCAGTCTGTATTTTCTATCCCTGTTATTTCAGCTTTAAAACACCGTCTCGGATACTTCTACTAAAAAAAACTCAGAGGTGTAAATTAAACACTTAATAATGTAGATGTGGAGCTGAAGGAGCCGTGTAACTTGACTCGGAATACGAGGAACTTTCTCTAAATCTGGATACGGCTCAGAGATATTAGTTATGGCGTCTTTGTCAGTTTATGACAGAGATTTGAGTGTGAATGAAACTCTCACGTCTCACTTCTACACACACCGTAAGTCTCAGTGCTGACCAGCCCCCAGAGGTCCGACAGGAAGGATATCTGATTCCGGAGCTTGTTTCCTAAACTCAGCTCCATTGTATTTTGAGGTGGCTGAACATCTTCCAGGCATGAACGGAGCACTCAGGATGTGTGTGTGTGTGTGTGTGTGTGTGTTTCTAAGCTTAGACTCCAAAAACATACTCAGCAAATTTATCACTCGATTTGTAAATTCTTTCACATCACAGATTTTCCATTTTTTAAGAAGTTTCTGTTTACAGTAAACACTTTTAGTAAACACTTTTTTTCCACGACCACAGCTCCATGACCAGTTGGCATTTAGAATAAAAAAAAACAATTTGTTTGACTCACAACCTTGATAATGTCACGTAAAGGATATTCTAATGAGTTGAGTCATTTTTGTTGAGTCGGTATTTTACATTCTGTCTCTAATTTGGGGAACAAGTCGTTACTCCATCGGTCAATATCACTGCGATTAATTAGAGAAAACAAAACGAGAGAACTTATTAACTCTAACCTGACTTTTCTTCTTCCTGTAATCTTCAGGAATTTCATATAATCAGGTGATCAGCTACTTCCTGCTGTGGAACGTTCCAAATGTTTTATAGAGGTGATTTTTTTCCAGGTAACGTGGAGTTATAGTGGATTATACTAGATATAATCCACTAGATATACTAGATATTTGTTGTGAAGGAAATTTTACATGAGATTATAATTTTATCCAACGTCCAGATGTGTAAACGTCCATAAATAAACGCACCCCTGTTTCTGCCCGCTGCACCTCAGCCCCTCAGATCAGTACACATGACTCACTCTCGCTCCAGGGTTTAGCATCATTTGGTATTTTTAGCCAACAGGAAATCTGCGTTTCCTCCGCCTGCTGTTTTTTCTACGCAAACGCTCGCGACCTGGACATCACTCGTGCGTCTGCGGAAGCCTAATTCCATCCCATGGCCTTTAGACGTTCTGTGCGGTTTCTCTGTTTATAAATCTCAGAGTGTCAGGCGTCGAGGCCGCGTCCGAAACAGAGGCTGGAACAACGACGGCAGCGTGTTTGCTGGACGCTGATCTGATTACAGGGAAGTCAAATGGCCGGGGAACGT
>NC_080710.1:32498279-32515779 GCF_019097595.1 Hemibagrus wyckioides | reverse complement strand
ATTGGGGAGCAAGTTAAATGATTTCTCATGTAATGCTAACTTTGTAGCGTATAAGTTAGCTAAGTGGTAGCTAAAGATTGGAGACTAAACAAAGGAAACTGTTTGGGTCATCTCCCTTTCTACAGCTGCCAGAAGCACTGGGTTTTTCTATTAGATGTCAGGTCACTCAACCGGAGGTCATCCTGTCCCATCGTCCGTCCATCAAGTGAGTGTGTACGGGACGGCCGTTAAAGTTCATTTTTTCAAATAACATTCGCGGCCCTGGACAGTGAGTGACCTAACATAGTCAGATAAATTTGGCTTTTGACATTGTTTAAAAACAAACTAACAAAACTTGATAACTAGCGCTTGTAAAAGTGGTGAGGGAAATCTTTCTGACTCCACCTAAGCTCTGTTTACTAACAGAAAAAGGGTCTATACATTCTGTACACCACTTATTGTACAGGAGACTCTGGACACAAGGCAGGTTTCACCCTGGACAGGATGTCAGTCTAGCACAGGACACAATTACACACATACTCACACACTACAGACAATTTTGGGAAGCCAATTAGGCTACAAAGCATGTCTTTGGACTGAGTGAGGAAACTGGAGAATCTGGAGGAAACTCCTGAGGCATGGGGAGAACACACAATCTCCACACACACATGGTGTAATGTCGCCCCTCACAAAATACTGTATTAAGTTGAAAGAAATTAGCGCTAACTACTATTAGCCCCACGTCCTCTAACTCACACTGTGCCCCGCCCACTGCTTGAGATAGCCCTGAAACATACTATTTAGAAAAAAGACACACAGTTAAAAGTATAGAACTCTGCAGTGATAAGTTGTTTTAATGTTTTAATCCAAAACATTTTCCAAAAATAACAATAAATAAATAAATAACTGCAGCCGTGTGGACCCTGAGGCCGTGTGGACCCTGAGGCCATGTGAACCCTGTGGCTGGTCCATTCTGATAGTTAATGAGTGTTGGAGATGTTTCTGCTGCTTCACTGAGCCAAATTCCTTTCCTCTGATATTTCCTCTGTTCCTGATGCTTCAGGATTATCTTTAATTCTTCTTCTTCTTCTTTGGGCTTTTCCCTTCAGGGGTGGCCACAGCGAATCTTCTGCATCCTCAACACTTACACCCACTAGCTTCATATCCTCATTTATTCCATCCATATACCTCCTCTTTGTCCTTCCTCTTTTCCTCCTGCCTGGCAGCTCCATGTCCAACATTCTCTTACCAATATACTCACTCTCCCTCCTCTGGACATGTCCAAACCATCTTAATCTGGCCTCCCTAACTTTGTCCCCCAAACGTCCAACATGAGCTGTCCCTCTGATGTACTCGTTCCTAATCCTGTCCAACCGTGTCCCTCCCAAAGAGAACCTCAACATCTTCAGCTCTGCTCCCTCCAGCTCTGACTCCTGTCTCTTCCTCAGTGACACTGTCTCTAAACCGTACAGCATGGCTGGTCTCACCACTGTCCTGTATCACCTTCCCCTTGATTCTTGCTGATATTTTTCATCATACTGAACTCCCGACACCTTTCTCCACCCATTCCAACCTGCCTGCACTCGCTTCTTTACCTCTTTCCCACACTCTCCATTACTCTGGACTGTTGACCCCAAATACTTAAACTTCTTTACCTTCTTGACCTCTTCACCCTGTAATCTTACTGTTCCACTTCCCTCCCTTTCATTCACACACATGTACGCAGTGTTACTGCAGTCCTACGACTGACTTTCATTCCTCTTCTCTCCAGCGCAAACCTCCACCTCTCCAGGTTTTCCTCCACCTGCTCCCTGCTCTCACTACAGATCACAATGTCATCTGCAAACATCATTGTCCAAGGAGACTCCTGTCTGACCTCCTCTGACAACTGATCCATCACCATAGCAAACAGGAAGGGGCTCAGAGCCGATCCCTGATGCAGTCCCACCTCCACTCTGAACTCCTCTGTCTGACCTACAGCACACCTCACCACTGTCCTGCTCCTCTCATACATGTCCTGCACCACTCTGACATACTTCTCTGCTACTCCTGACTTCCTCATACAGTACCACAGCTCTTCTCTTGGCACCCTGTCATACGCTTTCTCCAAGTCTACAAACACACAGTGCAACTCTCTCTGACCATCCCTATACTTCTCCATCAACATTCTCAGAGCAATTGAAACAAATTGCATCTGTTGTGCTCTTTCTGGGCATGAAGCCATACTGCTGCTCACAAATTTCCACTACCTTCCTTAACCTAGCTTCCACTACTCTTTCCCAGAGCTTCATTGTATGGCTCATCAACTTTATCCCCCTATAGTTGCTGCAACTCTACACATCACCCTTATTCTTAAAGATCGGCACTAATACACTTCTTCTCCATTCCTCAGGCATCTTCTCACTCTCTAAAACCCCGTTAAACAAACTAGTTAAAAATTCCACTGCCGCCTCTCCTAGACACTTCCACCGGGATGTCCTCAGGACCAACTGCCTTTCCACTTTTCATCCTCTTCAAAGCCTTCCTGACTTCATCCTTTCTAATCTTATCTATTCAATTCAATTCAGTTTATTTTGTATAGCGCCTTTTACAATGAACATTGTCTCAAAGCAGCTTTACAAAAGAAAAAAACAGAGAAAGGGGAGGGGAAAATGAAAAATAATAATAATAATAAAAAAAAAAACTAATTAAATAGAAATAAAAATAAATTATTAAATTCTATAATTAGACTATAATTAGACTATTTTTATCCAAGGAAAAACTCCCTGGGATGGAATAAGGAAGAAACCTTGAGAGGAACCAGGCTCAGAAGGGAACCCATCCTCATTTGCGTGACACTAAACAGAAAATAATGTAACTGTAGCTGATTAATGTCCTTTCTACAACAGCAATCAATGACCCATGAGGAACTATTAGGTCAGTGTAGTTTCTAAGGTCATTATAAACACTAGTTCTTTGCTGTCACAAGCTGACAGATGAAATGGCAGATCTGTGATGGTGTGAAAGTCCCCAAGTGGCTCTGTCCATGGCTGTCTCCTGTACCACACAGATCCATCCACAGCATCAATGGGCACCATCAAGCGGCGAGACTCCGACCAGGGGTAGGGCAGCGGTCGCACTGGAAACTGGCAAACACTGGGAGCTCAGGAGTGGGGTGTATAGCTCCACAGAGAAGGTAGAGAGAGAAAGATATTAAGTTTCTGATCATGTGATGCTTAAAGACAGTGTAGAATTATGTGTAAAGTGCAGGCAGGGACTCCGGCAAGACTAGCTATGACATCATAACCAAAAGGGAGAGCCAGAAGGTCACAGACATGAAGGCTTCCCGGGACATAAAGCATCCAACCACTTCACAGTCAGCAAACCTGAGCGACTTGCGAGGGTGGTAAGATGACAGCATCCAACACATCCCAGTACACCAAACACTCTATGCCCATGAACCTTCCAGATCTGCTCCTTTACCTAAGAACTATATATTAAAAGCTTGACTAAACAAACGTGTCTTCAGCCTAGACTTAAACACTGAGACTGTGTCTGAATCCCCAACACTAATTGGAAGGCTGTTCCATAACTGTGGGGCTTTGAAAGAGAAAGCTCCGCCCCCTGCTGTAGCCTTTGCTACTTGAGGTACTACCAAGTAACCAGCACCCTTTGATCGGAGTAGGCGTGGCGGATCATAAAAGACTAAAAGATCGCTCAGGTACTGCGGCGCGAGACCATTTAGTGCTTTATAGGTCAGTAACAGTATTTTATAATCAATGTGAAATTTGACTGGGAGCCAATGTAGTGTGGATAAAATAGGAGTGATGTGTTCATATCTTCTGGTTCTAGTTAGGACTCTAGCTGCTGCATTCTGGACTAACTGGAGCTTGTTTCTGCTCCTACTGGAACATCCAGACAGTAAGACATTAGAATAATCCAACCTAGAGCTAACAAAAGCATGAACTAGTTTCTCTGTATCATGAAGCGACAACATATTTCTTATCTTAGTGATATTTCTGAGATGGAAGAAGGCTACCCGAGTGATATTATCTACATGAGCTTCGAATGAAAGACCAGAGTCAATAATCACACCAAGATCTTGTACTGCTGGACAAGATGAAACCGAAAGACCATCCACCGTTAGTCTGTAATCAGAAAGCTCACTTCTAACTGCCTGTGGTCCTAGTACAAGCACCTCTGTCTTGTCCGAATTAAGCAGGAGGAAGTTAGTTATCTACTTTCTGTTCCAGAGTTCACCCCTTCTACTCTTTTTTCCCTCTCATTTTCCTCATTCATCAGCTCTTCAAAGTACTCCTTCCATCTCCTCTGTACACTCTCCTCACTTGTGAGCACCTTTCCATCTCTAACCTTAATAACTCTAACTTGCTGCACATCCTTCCCATCTTGATCCCTCTGCCTAGCTAACCTGTACAAGTCCTTCTCTCCTTCTCTAGTGTCTAACCTAGTGTACAACTCATCATGGAGAAGTGTTTTTTTTGTCTCTTTAGTGTTTCCCAGATTAATAAAAAACCTTAGATCTTTCCCAATATCATACAAATATAATTCTGAGCAAAGGTATTTAGACACTGTCTTAAAATATAAATATATAATAATCACTGTAAAGATGAAGGAACTTCCTAAAGTTCTCAAGGACATGAGTTCAAATCCACACTTGAATAGAAAAAGCTTCAGAGCCACACTAAAAACCTTAAACATACTTGTCAGTGTCACTGATTGGATAATACGCAGGTGAGAGTTTTATACAATCATCTCCATGTGAGATTTTACAGCATGCTCTCAATCAGGCCAACAGTGAAGGCTTAAAGCTTTGGACTTTTGTACTATAAGGTCAAGTGTGATTATGTAACCTAGGAGATTTGGTCAACTTATAAGTACAGGTGTCAAAAAAAACAAAAACCCAAAGCCACCTCCATGGTCTCTAAGTGACACCATCCACACTAGATCTTCACTGAGCTTCACTGAGGAGAGGAAACCTGTTGGACACATAAAGTAGAGAGGACTGGTGTTCCTGTGCTCCTATGCAAAAGCCTTAGCATTACCTTTGTTTTTTGTGACTATGTGAGCCTCAGAGTCTGGATGTAATGCTCCAAAAAGCCACTAAAGCCATCAAAGGAGACATGAATGACGATGAATCTCATTGGCCAAGAAGCAGAATCTGTGGAGAAGATGTAGGTTTGAGCAAGACAAAGACCTTAAACATGCAGCCACAAGACTGTAACCTGAGACTGGTTTCTAAAAAGAAGGTGAACATCTGAACAAAAAAATATTTAAAACATTCATGGAGTTCATGGAGACTGGGAGCAAAATAAAAACAACATAATCAATCTAGAAAATAAAAAATATGTTTTAAAATAGTATAATTATATATATAAAAGACTTATTAAAAACTTGTTTTTATTTCTGTAATTGGACCTGCTAATTCTGGTGTTCAATGGCAAATGCCAATCGAGCTCCACAGTGCCGGGCAGTGAGCATAAGGCCCACTAGAGGACATTGGGCCCTCAGGCCATCCTCATGAAGTCTGTTTCTGATTGTTTCGTCAGAGAAATTCACACCAGTGGCCTGCTGGAGGTCATTTTGTGGGTCTCTGGCAGTGCTCATCCTGTTTCTCCTTGCACAAAGGAACAGATACCAGACCTGCTGATGGGTTAGGAACCTTCTACGGCCCTGCCTAGCTGTCCTAGAGTAATTGCCTCTCTCCTGGAATCTCCTCCATGCTCTTGAGACTGTGTTGGAATACATATTAAAGTGCCATCCTGGAGACGTTGGACTGCTTGTACAACCTCTGTAGAGTCCAGGTATCGCCTCATGCTACCAGTAGTGACACTGACCCTAGCCAAATGCAAAACTTGTGAAAGACAGTCAGAAAAGATGAGTATGGAGAAAAATGTTCGCAGCCTCCAACTGTAAAACCATTCCTGTTTTGGGGGTCATCTAATCGATGCCCATCTAGTGCACCTGTTGTTAATTTCATTGATTAACTGATTAACAACAGACAAGCTATAACTTTAAATTCCGTTATGACTTCATGCTGATTGGTAGAATTTGCTTTGGTTGAATATACACTTCAAAGCTTACTGTAAAGCTATTATGCAAATTAATTATGCAAATAAATTTTAGGATAATTAGTGTTTTATTAATTGGTGGATGCTAGCTATCATTCAGTTCCCTTTATGATTCATAAAAATAAGAAGGGATCTTATGTAAATTGCTGGATAATTAGTGCGTAATTATGCAACTTATTTATGTAAATGACGATTTGTGCTAGATGAATACTCAGAATTCTATTCATGGTCAACTTTATGCAGCTCAGCTTGAGTATTTAGCAAATATGACATTTATTTAATAAACTCTGCTGAATAAACTTATTTTGCTTTTATATTCCCAATAACTTACAATAAATATGAATTCATTAATCAGAGTTGAATTAATTAACTATATACTACTTGATTAGAAAATGTTTATTACCAACCATAAATGAAAGTGGTATCTGTTGTGCAAATGACTTTCACTTAATTGGTGGATTCTACCTTTCATTCATGGTTGATTTCTTTTAAGATCCATTATGCAAATTAGTTATGCAAATGACTTCCATCAGTGCTTTTTTGCCACTTGGTGGATTTTTGTTGAAAGTTTAAACTTTTACTTTCAGAAACATTATCTAAATTGAATATGCAAATCAATTAAGCTACAAGCTTTTATTCATAGCTAATCTAAAGTCAGATCCAGAATTATTGGCACCCTAGGGTGAAAGTGATTATAATGACCACACATGACCATCACAGTTCCCTCTACAATCCCACAGGGTGGCATTTTTTGACATTCATGACATTTTTCTACCCATTGTTAACCAAGGGTGCCAATACTTCAGGAGCTCAGTGTATTTTATAAGGAAAAGATTTTATGCTGATTTTATTTATGGTTGAGCTGATGTTTAAAATCCAATATGCAAATGATTCTACGCTGGGTTCTGGCTGTTAGCTTTGAGTTATAGCATTTTAAGCTTTATTATTTGAAAGAAATATGCAAATGAGATCAGCTGATTGGTAGATTATTGTTTGGACAATATATCAAAAGGAAAAGTGGAACAAAAGTAGAATACACTTTAGATTTTCTACATTTTGACATTTGAGATCATCAAATGAGAGCAAGGTGGCTGATGGATTGATTGGTTGATTGATTGCTTAACTGATTGATTGCTTGATTGATTGTATACTTGAGATAATTAGTATTTATAATAACTTTTTTTTACTGTGTGAGTGAAAAAAGGAAAAGAAAGAAAAGGAAGAAAAAATTTCATTTTTTAATTTTTAAGTGTTTAAAAAGCTAATATTTTTTTAAAATAATTCTCAAGCACAAAGTAAGATAAAAGACAAATTTTTGTTATTCTAGAATCAATTGTATAGATGTGCTACTGTTATTGTACTGTTATATTTTTTCAAATAAAGAAAATAAAGAAATCATTGTATTAGATTAGATGATGGTGATGTGGCTAAGCAAAGTCTGAAAGAGAGGTCTTTCATCATTTTCTCTCTCTGTCTCTCTCTCTCTCTCTCTCTCTCTCTCTCTGTTGCTACCACTCTAGACCATATCCTCAGGGTGTGTAAGACAGGACATTTAGCTTCAGGCTTCAGCTGGAGGCGACACTTGTCCTCGCTGGAAGGAGTCAATAACATCTGTATTCGAGCTGTAGCTAAGACCAGTCTTTAGGGACTAATTAGTGATCCTCTCTCTCTCTCTCTCTCTCTCTCTCTGTACATGTGAGATTGATTCTAGAGCTTTAGAGGAATGCAGATTTTTAATAAATAGCACTGAGGCTACAAAGCAATGTCAGTTTTTTATGAACAGTTTGTAGAAACCAAACAGTAATGATGCTACAGTGATGCACTCTTTAAGCATAAGCATTTCCTTTCAGAATTTTATTGTTACCAAGAAGATTTATAGACCTTCTATAGCAAGCTTGTGTGGACATCTCAGCAGTCTGATGCTACCAGTGAAACCATGGCAACCTGTGATGAAATAAAGATAGGACACAGCCACTGTAAACACCCATCATTTACAAATGTTAAACCCTCTGTTCTGTAACTAATAATACAATTTAATTTGGGGTTAGTGGACCAGAAACAAAATAGAGAGACAGAGATGTAGAAAACGTTTTATACAAACAGGAAAAGAACACATAAACAACTTCATCATCATCTTCTTCACCATCAGGAAACAGCTAAATAAACATTGCTGGAGTTGCTTCATCTTTAAACCCAGAGCATGAAAGGTGATTAGAGGTAACTGAGGAGTCAGGTGGTGTTTAATAGCAGGAATGAGTGAAGGTGAATCCAGAAGATTTGTGTGTTTTCCTGTCACAGGATGAACGGGAGGATGGACATTCGGAGAGCCGGGTAGTCCTTAAATTCCCTGGTGTAGGCTTTGTGTTTCCACTTCGCCCATATGGTCATCTGAACAAATCCGATCAGTGTGAAGACGGCGACTGACCGAGAGCAGAGCAACGACACAACATGCACAAAAATTACAGAAAACCAGTCCTAACAAATCCTAGCATCTACGAACAAATGTGGGTTAAAATATCATGCAGAATTTGAAATAAATCAATATTAGAGCATCATCACAGCTGCTCCCAAATCTGGATAATCTGTACACAAGTCTAATAGTTGGACAGTGTGAACAATAACTTCATTACTTCCACACATGTACATTTCAACATCTGAGCAACCCAAAGCCTAACCCAACACTTTACCACTTTACCTAGTCAACATCTGAGCAACCCAAAGCCTAACCCAACACTTTACCACTTTACCTAGTCAACATCTGAGCAACCCAAAGCCTAACCCAACACTTTACCACTTTACCTAGTCAACATCTGAGCAACCCAAAGCCTAACCCAACACTTTACCACTTTACCTAGTCAACATCTGAGCAACCCAAAGCCTAACCCAACACTTTACCACTTTACCTAGTCAACATCTGAGCAACCCAAAGCCTAACCCAACACTTTACCACTTTACCTAGTCAACATCTGAGCAACCCAAAGCCTAACCCAACACTTTACCACTTTACCTAGTCAACATCTGAGCAACCCAAAGCCTAACCCAACACTTTACCACTTTACCTAGTCAACATCTGAGCAACCCAAAGCCTAACCCAACACTTTACCACTTTACCTAGTCAACATCTGAGCAACCCAAAGCCTAACCCAACACTTTACCTAGTCCCTAATCCAACACATTAACTGGTCCATTCTTAACCTAGACTAACCATAACCCAACATGTAACCTAGTCCAACCCAAACTCTAACCCAACACATACACTAGTCCATTCCTAACCTATACTAACTCTGACCCAACATGTAACCTAGTTCAACTCTAACCCAACACATAACCTAGTCCAAAACTAATTCTAAGCCATATCCTTTATCATAACCTAATCCTTTCCAAAAACCTAGCTTCTCCCTAACCCTATTCCATCCCTAGCCTTGAGCCAGCATTCACTGTAATACAACCCTAATCCCAACCCTAGCTCCATACTAACTCGAGTCCACCCCTAACCCTAATCCAACCATAACCCTTGCCAAACCCCAACCCCAGCCCATCTAAAATCCGAACCAAATTCTAATGCCAAAATAATCACCTTTGTCACCAAATCCTAGACCAACCCCAAACTAAGCACAACCTTAACCCTAACTCAATCTTAATCCTTGTATTTCCCTAAAACTAATCCAGACTTAAGCACAGAACTACCAGAGCCCTATTCCAACCTTGTGTGGTGCAGGTTTTCATACCAACCAAGCTGAAGCCACACCTTAGTCTATTGAGGGCCAAGATCAACTGATTAAACAGGTGGAATCAGGTGTGGCTCCTGCTTGATTAGTATGAAAACCTGCACCCACACTGGCCCTTTGTGGATGAGATTGGACACACCTGCCCTACCTTAACCATAGCCCAACCTAAGCCTTTACATCTAGTCAAGCGTTGAAAATAGTGGAACCCTAGCCCAGAGCCAAGCTACACCTCTAACCTCTAATATATCCTCTACACTATATATAACTCTACACTGATATGCTGATGGCTGTGATGGCATCAGGCTGGGGTTTATTTGCTCTTTGTGTTTAATTTATTAACAAATTGCTCAAATCTCACCTGGAACACACTGAGTCATGACGGAGAAACTCACCCACACTCCAACCTGCAGATCAGACAGGAAGTAAGAAGATGATTATAGTATGAAGAGGCTCATAGCATTTACCGGACATTTATACTTCATGAATCTTTCCTGACCTCATATGTATAGTTGGGACAGGAAACAAAGAAGAAGAGCCAAGTGAATGGGTTTTTAGAGGGATGAGGAAAACTTCGGTATTTCACTCCTGCTAACCGAACACATCAGACATGCAGTTAGATCAGTGCGGCAGAATAAGACTGGGAAATTATCGGAAAACACGCCTCCCTAAATAATGGAGTTCATTCTCCTTTTATAAACCTTAATAATGAGAAAAGAAAGAAAGACAAATGCCCTGTCTTAGACACTTACCGTCTGCTCCGGAGGTGTTGAGTGACCAGTGAATAGAGAAATTTCCCACCTCACACAGCTGGAATTAAAATAAATGGCCACTTCACTTCAGTCTGACTGGGTTTTAACAGTGTAGCGGATATTTATGTCACACAAATTCATACCATGAACATGACGAGTGCACAGATGACCTGTGGTTGTCCATAAGCTGGAAATGAACAAATATAATACAAGAAATTAAAATAGAGAATGTTTTTTAACTTGAGTGAGAAAGCAAAATGTCAGTGCTGTGTAATAATGACTCACATGGCGGAGTGTAAAGTGGGTGATTAATGTAATATGCCAACCACGCAGCAAAACCCCAGTAATACACACAGTTCTGTAAAATAATACACCCACACACACAAACACATTCTATTAGGATAAAATAATGAAAAGGTATTTAGGGGCTGCTGAATCAGCTAAACCTTCATCAGTTCTCATCCTCCTCAACACAATCAACCATAAGATGCTCCTGTCCAAACTCATGAGGCTTTGAATTCATAACACAACACTGTGGTGGTTTATTTGTTACCTGGGGGATGCTAATTCAATTCAATTCAAACCAGTGCTTGGTCTTCTTCTGTTCTCCTGCTATACCTGCTCTCTTGATGATTTTATATACTTTATTCTATGGGTTTTCATACCACTGATATGCAGATGATACTCATGTTTCTGCTTGAATCTCAGCAGGTCTAGCAGACATCTCAACATGAACAGAAGCTCATCAGCTGAAATTAAATCCCAGAAACCCTTTATAATCCCAGAAACTGCTGTACATTCCTGCTGACGCATCATCGTGTCAAGATCTAGTGATCTACCTAGAAGTAGTAGCGTGGAAGGTTGATCAAATCCCTCAACCACCACCTAGAAGTGGTAGCTCAGTGGTTAAAAGTGTTGGACTACTAATTGTAAGGTTGTGAATTTGAATCCCAGCACCAATGCTGGGCCCTTTATCAAGGTGATGGGAAAAAATCAATGAGATAAATGTCAGTTGTTCTGAATAAGGGCATCTGCCAAATGCTGTAAATGTACCTGGACAACTGTCAGATTTTTTTAGGGTAACCATGAGCAACCAATTGTTCCTCTCCTCTCAAATTACTAAACTGGTTCATACGCTACAGCATTAGGAGGCCACTCAGGTTTCTTGATCAGTTCCTTGCCATTTTGAAACTGGACCGTTGGAATGTGCTCCTGGCAGGTCTTCCTCAGCAGACTACAATTGGGAAAAGCAACTGTTCTCCTCCCAGATTGCAAAACTGAACCTTAAAGCACCTTCTAACCTCTGAAACTGATCCAGATTGCAGCTTCTTGACTTGTTCTCAAAAGTTCTCCCACACCATGCCATTACTACACTCCAAACCGGATCAGCACCTACCTTAAAACCCCCATCATCCCCTCTCTCCACCAAGTTCCTGATCCAATAGCTCTACTTGAATGGACCAACCATATCTCAAGGCACTGAGATCTTCTCTGATCTCGTACCAAGGTGGTGGAAGGGACTTCCCCTGGCTTTCCAAACAGCTTCAATCTCCAAATTCAGACTGATGACCTACCTCACCAAGTAAATCAAAAGATTCTTATCTTGTGTGTTGTTCAGACTGTACTAACCTTTACTGATAGTACTCGTAGCTCCTGACCTGGAATGGACCAGTATTAGGATCTATGTATCTTCAAGTAACTCTGGATGAAGGCATCTGCCAAATTCCATAAATGAAAATGTAAAATGTGGATTCTGGAATAAAACAGTGGTGTGCATAAGTATCCCCCCCTGACTTGTACACATTGTGTAGTGTTACACATAGTGTGGAAGAGAAGAAGATTTCAAGATGGACAACACACCCAAACCATAATACATTCCCAGAAGTGTGTGTGTGTGTGTGTTTTAGTACTCACTCTTATGATGACCCCTACAGGCAAAGTGCCATGGGTGAACCGATGCACAAATACTGTCTCCATCAATCTCTTTATGTAATGGAGAGAATGACACACACATGCCAGACTGAGAGAGAGAGAGAGAGAGAGAAACTGACTGATAATGAGACAGAGAGAGACAGTCAAAGAGAAAAAAATGAAGTGAAACAGAAGAGTATGGATAGAAATGTAATTAGTTTTAGCTGAAGGTATCTGACAGCGTACCTGACCACAGGGTGGGGTCCAGGTGGAGTGAGGATGTGTGTATGGGTGTAGATGTAGGGAAGTCGGAAATAGAAGAGCAGGTAAATCAGGAGAGGTCCTACGTACTCCGACAGAAATACCTGCACATGAACAGCATAAAGTCTCATTCCACTGCACACACTTTACCTATCAAACACCATTACTCACAATCTTACAACAGAAACAAGGCAGAGCCGAGTTGAGTGAAACCAGGAAGTAAACAGGTTTCAGCCATGCTGCAGGTCGTACCATGGTCCAGCCAAAGCGAGGGCCAAGGTCTTGGAAATACAGCGTGGCCGTCACACCAACCGGAAGATTCTGTAAAAGCTCATCGTCTCTCAGCTCGGCCGATTCTGAAAGCAGAAATCCACTAACATCACTCACAACACACAGAATGAAGCATAATAGAGTCATAAAATATATGAGCCAATCATGTTCCAGTATGTAAATGTGGTCCCTACAACACTGAGCAGGAGAACACGATGATGGAGTGAGCTGTGAACTTATTCATAAAGACGGAATCACTGATGAGGATAGAATGAAAGAAAAAAACACATTTCTGTCTGATAAATTAGACAAGCAAGAAAGAAAGAAAAAAAAGAGAAAGGGAAAATTGTGCACAGAGAGACAAAAAGAAAAGTAGAGTGAAAATAGAGATGGAAAGAGATGAAGAAATGAAGTGAAAAGGGGTAGTCAGGAAAAAATTGAAGAAAAGAAAGGAAATGAAGAAAGAGAAAAAAAACAAAGAGCAAAGAGAAAATGTAAATAAGAGAAAGAAAGAAAGAAAGAAAGAAAGAAAGAAAGAAAGAAAGAAAGAAAGAAAAAGAAAGAAAGAAGAGAATGAAAGGAAAATTAAACAGGAAATAATTAAACAGAAGAAAAGAAAGAAAGAAAAACAGAAACTGAGTGAGACAAAAAAGATAAACAGAAAAAAAAAAGAAATAATTCAGGCAATAATCATCTAATTAAAATGTTTCTATGGAAATAATTCTGGGTTGTTTATGCTGCTATAGTGTTTAAGGAAACATTCACACAAAAAATTACAAAAATATGAAGTGTGTGCTTCTGATTTGTTTGAGTTACATTTAATGTTGTGGTAAAAGAGGTTTGTTCAACAATTACTATCAACAATTACACACAATGTTCGACAATTAAACCCGTCGGCTGTACGAGTCTCACTGCACACATCTGGAACAATGACACAACCAGAGTGGAGTTTATCTTCATCTCTGAGAGGCGTTATTATAGAAATTCACTGGTTTTTTATATGACTCAGTGCCAAGGTAAGATGTGAGTTAATGTAAAACGAGAACACTTTAAAGTGAAACTCCTGTAAAAATCCCTCAGCGGAATGAAAGAGCTCGAGTGGAACGAGCCAATTCATTTCTACCAGCTCGCTCTCTACGACCTTTATTACACCTGCCTCAGAGGTGACCTAAAAACCTTTTTTTAGAAGCCTTGTTAGATGATAACCCATATAACATGAACTTTTTTATAATCCTCACACACACACACACACACACACACACAAACTCTAACATCATTATTGTCTACTCCAAGCATTTAATTATTTATTGTTGTATCAGAAAGTTTGATTGAAATGTCAGAGTGTGTTCTTCTCACTGGGATGGAGTTTGAGTGCTTGTCTTGCTGGATACCACTGAGGGTCTGAATCAAGGAAGGAAAAACATACCATGTTTATTTACCATGAAAATGAATTTAAACCAACATTATAACCTGAAATGGATTAAAACAATGATAGTATATGACTATATATTATATTATGAGTATGCACTATACTAGGGTTAGGAGTATACTATGCTGTGACTGTACAGTGCATCCGGAAAGTATTCACAGTGCTTCACTTTTTCCACATTTTATGTTACAGCCTTATTCCAAAATGGATTAAATTTATTATTTTCCTCAAAATTCTACAAACAATACCCCATAATGATAACATGAAAGAAGTTTGTTTAAAATCTTTGCAAATTTATTAAAAATAAAAAACAAAGAAAAAAAAGTATTCACAGCCTTTGTTGAAGCACCTTTGGCACCAATTTCAGCCTCAAGTCTTTTTGAGTATGATGCTACAAGCTGGACACACCTATTTGAGGGCAGCTTCTCCCATTCTTCTCTGCAGGACCTCTCAAGCTCTATCAGGTTGTATGGGGAGCGTTAGTGCACAGCCATTTTCAGATCTCTCCAGAGATGTTCAGTCAGGTTCAGGTCTGGGCTCTGGCTGGATCACTCAAGGACATTCACAGAGTTGTCCAGTAGCCACTCCTTTGCTATCTTGACTGTGTGCTTAGGGTCATTCTCCTGTTAGAAGATAAACCGTCAACCCAGTCTGAAGTCCAGAGCACTTTGGAGCAGGTTTTCATCAAGGATGTCTCTGTACATTGCTGCATTTACCTTTCGCTCCATCCTGACCAGTCTCCCAGTTCCTTCTGCTGAAAAACATCCCCACAGCATGATGCTGCCACCACCATGCTTCACTGTAGGGATGGTATTGGCCAGGTGATGCCTGGTTTCCTCCAGACATGATGCTTGTCATTCAGGCCAAAGAGTTAAATCTTTGTTTCCTCAGATCAGAGAATTTTGTTTCTCATGGTCTGAGAGTCCTTCAGGTGCCTTTTGGCAAAATCCAGTCGGCTATCATGTTCCTTTTACTGAGGAGTGGCTTCGGTCTGGTCACTCTACCAAACAGGCCTGATTGGTGGAGTGCTGCAGAGATGGTTGTTCATCTGGAAGGTTCTCCTCTCTCCACCGAGAAATGCTGAAGCTCTTTCAGAGTGACCATTGGGTTCTGGGTCACCTGCCTGACTTAGGCCCTTTTCCCCCTGATAGCTTGGTTTGGCCAGACGACCAGCTCTAAGAAGAGCCCTGGTGGTTCCAAACTTCTTCCATTTACGGATGATGGAGGCCACTGTGCTCATGAGGACCTTCAATGCTGCAGAAATTTTCTGTACCCTTCCCCAGATCTGTACCTTGATACAATCCTGTCTCGGAGGTCTGTTCTCTGACATGCACTGTTAACTTTGGGACCTTATACAGACAGGTGTGTGCCTTTCCAAATCCAATGTCCAATCAAATAAATTGACCACTGTTGGACTCCAATCAAGTTGTAGAAACATCTGAAGGATGATCAGTGGAAAGAGGATGCACCTGAGCAAAGGCTGTGAATACTTATATGCATGTGATTTTTTTTGTTTTTTATTTTTAATACATTTGCAAAGATTTCAAACAAACTTCTTTCACATTCTCATTATGGGGTATTGTTTGTAGAATTTTGAGGAAAATAATACATTTTATCCATTTTGTAATAAGACTTTAATATAACAAAATGTGGAAAAAGTGAAGCGCTGTGAATAATTTCCGGATGCAGTGTACTATGCTATGACTATGCAGTGACCATATACTATTCTATATGACCATATACTATTCTATGACTATATACTATGCTGCAGTTACAGAATGTAAAACGATACGTATTATGATACAACTAAATACTGCTTATTAATACTGATACCGTTTATGACTATTTATTATGCTGACACTATCTAGCTGATTTGGCTGTAATTAAAATCAAACCCATGTTGAATTTAATCAGTAGAACGTAAATGAAACGAATATATTACAAGAGACTTACACACTCTGTGAAAAAGTCCTTTAATATCACCAACAGTGGAGTGATACTCAACCTGCTAACACACACACACACACACACACACACCAATATAATGTGAATTAAAAAGAAGAGTGACAAAAAGAAAGGCAGAATAAATAAATAAATAAATAAATAAATAAATAAATAAATAAATAGCTAGCCAATTAATCTAAGGTTTAGGATAAAATAAAAAGGATTTATAACAGCTTCATAACCTGTTTTAGTGTGTGTTATAGCAACACTCAAGTGTGAAAAGCTGGGTCTGATTACCTTGTCCAGGAAACACAGCTGTTCTTTGGTTTTATCATCCAAAATCTCCACCTAAAGGAAGACAGATATAACTGACAGCATGTTGCTGAAAAATCAAAACAGCCTGTGTTTAGAGAATAACACATTTCTCAAAAAAACCAACAGATTTCCTCTTTGGGGAAAATCAGTAAAATCTGTGTTTTTCAAGTAAGAAGCTACCGGCTCTGATATAACTGATAAAAATAATATAAAAGAAAATAATAAAAAGTGTAATATTCCGAATGTTCATGAAGCAGAGTTCTCGATGAGCTTCTCCTTCAAACCGTGAGCAAGCTATCTTTACAGGAAATCAATACAGATATGTATACATTATTATTATTAAAATATGCTACATTATTAGCACCTTCGCCGAAAATCGAGGAACCTTGGACACAGGTGAGTTCAATCACCTGGACGAGCAGCTCAGACATTCATCTTCAGCATGAGGAAATTTCCCTGAGTAACACTGAACAAGTTTCAAATGAACTCACTGAACCTAAGGTCATAACCTCATTTAAAGCAACTCTATGTCTGGACATGGCTAACATCTAATCACTAAACTCCTGACCCAAACAGTGACCGGTTCTTTCGCTCTGATTCTTCATGCTCAGGATGTAAATATTAAATCCTACCTGCTTCATGCTGCATGGAGAAATCGTCCACCTCGTCTGAACCTTACGCTCTGTGAGCTGATGCTCTGAATCCGTTCCTCTCAGGATGCAGTGCCTCTGAAAGTACAGGATGTCCTGATTAGCCTTTATAAGGACGTCACGAGCAGGACGCTATAGCAGGACGCTAGAGAAGGACGCTAAAGCCTTAGCAAACATTTATTTCACATTCGCCTCC
>NC_080710.1:32463279-32495779 GCF_019097595.1 Hemibagrus wyckioides | reverse complement strand
CAGCGACACGTTTAACACGGCTGGAGACTCTGTCGTGTGTCCCCTGACACGGGAGTGTGGAGAGAGTAAGTTCATGTGTGTAAGAACTCATGCTGAATGTTTTCTGTCTGTTTCGCTTTACTCTAAAGATAAAACACCAGCTTTTTTAAAACAGCTGTTCAGGTCTGATCTAGTTACGTATTGGAACAGCAAGGTCCATGCTATTGCTTTTGCTACATTAAAGACGTTTGGGTTTGAGATCGTAAGATGAATACGTGATGAAGTGTGAAAAATCCTGGAACATAGCAGCTTTTGTTGCAACCCACCAATTGTTCTAGTCATCAAAAGTATTGGAACACATAACAGACATCTATTTTTCATTGCCTGTAGGTGGAATTGACATACACAGAGGCCACACCTCCTATACTGAGACTGACACACAGAGGCCACACCTCCTATACTGAGACTGACACACAGGGGCCACACCTCCTTCACTGTGACCGACACAGAGACCACACCTCCTTCACTGAGACTGACACACAGAGGCCACACCTCCTTCACTGAACAATAGTGGACACACCTCCTTTCCTGGCAATAACACCTCTTTCACTGAGACTGACACACAGAGGCCAGGCCCGCTTCACTCAGACTGACACACAGAGGCCACACCTCCTTCACTGAGACTGACACACAGAGGCCACACCTCCTTCACTGAGACTGACACACAGAGGCCACACCTCCTTCACTGGGACTGACACACAGAGGCCACACCTCCTTCACTGGGACTGACACACAGAGGCCACACTTCCTTCACTGAGACTGACACACAGAGACTACACCTCCTTCACTGAGACTGACACACAGAGGCCACACCTCCTTCACTGAGACTGACACACAGAGGACACACCTCCTTTCCTGGTAGTAACACCTCCTTCACTGAGATTGACACACAGAGGCCACACCTCCTTCACTGAAAAATAGAGGCCACATCTCCTTCCCTGGCAGTAACACCTCTTTCACAGAGACTGATACAAAGAGGCCACACCTCCTTCACTCAAACTGACAAACAGAGGCCACAAGTCTTTCATGGATACTGACACAGAGACCACACCTCCTTCACTGAGATTGACACACAGAGACCACACCTTCTTCACTAAGACTAACACAGAGGCCACGCCTCCTTCACAAAGGCCACCTCTCCTTGTTTCGGTTCCAGAAAGTGTGCTGTCCAGGATGCTAATTGTTTCAGCCAATGCTGATCTG
Organism: Hemibagrus wyckioides; assembly: GCF_019097595.1. Lineage (NCBI taxonomy): Eukaryota > Metazoa > Chordata > Actinopteri > Siluriformes > Bagridae > Hemibagrus > Hemibagrus wyckioides. The sequence goes on along the minus strand of NC_080710.1, from coordinate 32,494,537 downwards.
CATTATTTAATTAGCTGAATTTCTTTGGAACACTCTGCTCCACATTCTTTTCCACATTCACTTCACATTTCACAGCATTTAATATTTCATTTGTTTCTGCTCTAGTGAACCTGATAAAGCGCTCATTTTCACCAAGTGCCTCATTTTCAACTTCTTCATCAGATGACTCAGGTGTACCGAGGCTACAAAATGCTTTTTCCTCCCATTAAAAGTGTGCTTTAGTGAAGGGACGCTTCAGGGCTGAATCTGAAATGACTCCAGACGGCTGATGAGCTGATCAACTCCTCCACTCCCCTTATTACACTTCCTGTCACATTGAGTGCACGGCTTTAGTGCAGGAATGCAAATTGGGAATATTTTCTTGCTTGCATTCAGGTGTTTACTGAAATCTAGAGCAAAGTACAGCAGTTAATCTTCGATCGGATGAAACTGATGATGAAACATGTTGATCCCGTCACCGCTCTTACAGACGCCTCGGCGTCGCTTTTCACATCGCTGCCTTCACATTTACATGCTTTTATCCTAAGTGACTTTTAGTGGAAAATCCAAACTAAACAGAAGGCAGTTAGCGGAGCTGATAAATACTGTGCTCCTTAACACATTCAGTCTATCTAAGACCGCGTGTTGTACTGTTCGAGTAAAATAATCACCGCAGGGGTAAAGGTCACTGTTTCCACTGCAGACTCCTTCCATAAACATTAAGTAAATGCATCACTACAGAAAACTTCAACATTTTTGAATGGAGATATCCCTGCGAACGATCTGTTGCTATAGCAACCATGACGCGTTAGAACGACCGCATTACTACAAACCTGTTATTTGCAGCTGCACTGCTGTCAGAGAATTAATCATGTGTAATCCCGCAGCATGTGTTTGACGTTTGTCGGTGGCTTTAATCAGCTCGGCACGTGGAATTAATTCAGCTTTACTCGTAAGCCTCTTCGGATAAAAGCATCTGCCAAGTGCCTAAATGTAAATGTGTAATTTGATAGCGATGCATCCTGAGCCTGAGGATTAAAGCTTAACCAATTAGCACCTGTGGGTTCTGTGCGCTTCACTTCTTTACTCTGTACTCTTTATATTTGCACTACATCAGCAAGATGTTTAGAAAAACCATGAAAGAACTTTTTGGCTTCGACTGAGAGAGGAACTTCAAAGGGAAGTGATGCTATGGAGTGAAATGCTGAAGGCAGAGATAGAACATCGCTCTCAACTTTACTGTCAATCTGCAGAACAGAATTTCATAAAGAGATTCTACACACACTCACAAACATGCAATTTAAAAATGATATCATGTGACCCGAGAATATATCCGACTAAAGTTACAGCATTAATCAGGGTTATGAAGGCAACATTTGAGTCTCCTGGTGGTCCAATGGCAGGATCCTGTACTCTCATTGACGCTCCTGGGTTCAATCCCCATGCAGGGCGCTAACCCAGCCACTGAAGAGTTCATTCTTAGTGCCGGTGGGAAGGTTGCATCAGAAAGGACATCCGGCATAAAACCTATGCCAAATCGATAAATGCGGACCAAATGATCCACTGTGGTGACCCCAAACAGGGATGACATGAAGGTAACATTTGAAATCCAATGTTAAAGAAATGTATCATTTGATGTAACTGCCTCATTGCTACTCGGACAGAGTGCCTTCAGGTCATGTGACCTTCCCTGAAGAAAGTTCTTCAGAAACAGTTTACCAGACTTCACTGACTCTATCTCTCTGTCAGGCTATACATCCAACTCCCGAGCTCCCAGTGTTCTGAATTCCCAGTGGGACCACTTCTTTTTTCCGGTCCTGCCTGATCCACCCAGATGCTCTACCAGTGGCACGTACTGCTGCTGTGGACAGCCTGTGACCCAGGGGTCTGCTGTGGATACAACCAGTTGGAGACTATCGCACCCTCTTTGAACTGCCATTGCTTCAGCCAGCTTTCAGCAGGAAGGAATTAGTGTTTAGTCTATAATGAACTTAGAAACTACACTGACCTAATAGTTCCTCATGGGCCCTTGGTTGCTGTTGTAGAAAGGACATTAATCAGTTACAGTTACATTATTTACTGTCCAGTGTCACCCAAATGAGGATGGGTTCCCTTCTGAGTCTGGTTCTTCTCAAGGTTTCTTCCTCAGATGAGGTGAGATGAGATCTCAGGGAGTTCCTCCTCACCACAGTCACCTCAGGCTTTTCATTAGGGATAAATGTTAGGGGTAAATAGTAACTTAGCTTTAAACTTTATCATTTTTTCTATACTTCTTGAAAGCTGCTTGGAGACAATGTAAAGCATGGTGGTGGTAGTAGCTTGATAATTTGATCAGTGGAATAACTGGGATTATAAATCTTGATTCTACACAGAAAAAAATAATATAGAAGTAAGGAGAAAGTCAATATACTTACAAATATTATATAAGTATTCACTCCTGTTGTCTAGAACACCTGAAGTTGCATAATAAGTTGAATAATGTTGACCTGTGGGGCAATAAAAGTGTTATGTGATGTCAGTGTTCCTGGACCAACTCAGAGTAACTAAACAAACAGCATCATGAAGATTATGGAGTATCTGGAAAAAAATCAATCGAAAAAGTTGCTCCTGGACATTTGCGCAACTTAGCCGCTGTTCGGTTCGTTCGTATGCCAAGAATGCTTCATACGACAATGCAAATTCTTACAAAATTTCAATTCTGGTATGGTCTCTAAAATTCATAAGGGAGGGCATTCCTGTGCTGAGGTTCCAGTGTTTTGTAAAAAATCTGGACGCCTTACTGAATCAGTAATGAGTAACACCTCGGCTCTGTGACAGGAGCTTTTTATAGCTAGTGTAGAGATGATCTGTTCTTGTTTAATGAATTTTGTCCAAACTTTTCTGTACAGCTGTATATAATATACAGGACAGAACTGTACTTGGGCATGTTTGGCAAAAAAATTCCACTGTTTTTACTGATAAAGCTTCTAATCCTTACTAATCACTATGCACTTTTATATGTAATGTTTTATATGGTATATATACTTTTTTTTTATTTGGAAAGGTTCTCTGTCAGCTATGAAAGCTGGTATATATTTCTCCTGTTTCAGTGAGAGGAAAAAGTTTGATTTTAAAGTCTTCTGAAGTGACAAAATGTGACACGGCATTTATTTTCCATCATCGTAATTTGTACAGTATAATTACTACGCATGTTAATCAAGCTAACGAGTTGTTAATTATGATAACGATCTAAAAAGATATTTTTTGCCACATTCACGGTTGCAGAGAGAGTTATTTTGTGCCTCCTGGCCATCTGCCATCTTATTCTAATCAAAGTGCTATCTTTACGTTTCAAAACGGCCGCTCTAGATCATTAGCCTAATTAACAGATCATTAGCTTCACTTACGGGGATGTAAATTACACTAAAGGAATTCATTCCCATGTTGATTTTATATATGAACAAATGTCTTAAAAACTGGTTTGCAATGGCATTCTTTAAATTATAATAAAGTGAGCAGATTAATCTTTAAATCTTTTTTTTTTTTTTTTTTTACACATTATTAGCATTTATACTAAAAGTAAAGTTACTGAAACAAAACATCCTGGTGAATATTTCTAAATGTTATTAAAAGTTCTGTGAATATCCTGACAGATTGAACTAAAGGCTTTTCCCCTGGGTCCTAGTGCTCTCTGGGTAAAGGGAATCCTGGAGTTGTGTAGTCGGAGGTCACACACTGTTCCTCCTTTCCCTGGGGTTAACTCTGAATCCTGGATCTTCATCATCTGATGTTTCACACTCTACATTCCTAAACCCCTCTGAAATCTTTGTCTCATTTGCATATTCACACATCAACAACCCTGATTGGATGAATCCGGCGCGTGTCCACTTTAAATAACGTCTTATCTCACGCTTCCACTTTTATCAGTGCTGTTATCTTTCACAGCTTTATGATCTTTTTTGCTCTTTTTAAGTTAAGACAGACGTTCGTTCCTCGATATCCAACTTCTGCTAATGTTTCAGTGTGACGTATTTCCCCCTCGCTACGGCGCACACTTCCCTGATGTCGGGTGTTTTGCCGCCTGACTCTATGTACCGAGTCGTTTTTGTTAAGTGTCGCTACGTCCTGGTTTTCACCTCAGTTTCTAACTGGGTTTCTATTGTTAAGTGACCAGCCGTAACATGGTTTCATGCTGTAACACGTCCACATTTGGCGTTAACACTGTAAAAGCTTCAGAGCAGACACGGCTTAGAAATGTTTTCTATTATGATCACACATTGTTGAGTTGTGTAAAGTGACTACGGGTTTGAGAGGGACCTTGGATTGGACGTTTTATCTGAATGATCTTTCTCTAACGCGTCTCGATGATGTAGCACAGTTTCGACCTCCCGCTACACTGTGCCTAGCTTCATGCTGAGAGAATGCAAAATGTGTAAAAAAATGCAAAAAGTTGCAGTTTATACGCTTTACTATCTGAGTTAAATACATGATGTAGCACTTCTATTAAAAACTGAAACGTTGTAGGAACGTTGTGGTAAGGTTTTGTTGAGTAAAATTTGCTCAGGCAATCCAGATTGAACTGTCTCCGAATGAAAAATGCAAAAAAAAAGTGTATCCCTGCGACAGTGTGCGCAACAGATGAGACATCCTTCATTTGTGTGTGTGTGTGTGTGTGTGTGAGATTCCCGGAAGGCAGCGTGTCTGATTTGAATTAAATTTTCATGGCAGACCTGAGAAAAGTTAATTGTTGCCTGTCACCAGGAGCTGTATGAATGGGAAAAGCTGACACAGCAGTAAAAAATGATTGCTCCTTCCTGTGGTGCTCTCACAATAGACGAATTAGCTTAATTTCTTAATCTGCACTAAAGGCCTCGAGCTGCTGATTGAGCTGGTGGAAACCTCTAAGTGGCCCTTTCTTTAATGGGACGCTTCATTAGACCTTTTAGCATTCAGGCAGCAGAAAAAAGAGGGTTTCTGACTCTGTGTGTGTGTGTGTGTGTGTGTGTGTATATGTGTGTGTGTCTGTGTCTGTGTGTGGGAGACAGAGCTGGCTTGGGTCCAAACACACCAACAGGGCAGATAAGAGCACATACTCGGCTCCATTCACCTCAGACCTCACAGAGATACGGCCCATTTCCCTTCTCCTTTATGTTCATTTGTGTGTGAACTTTTATATTTATTTATTTAGAAATAATTCCATTTCGGTTTAGCCCTCTCTCTGTTAAGGGTCACATTTACTGCAGTGAAACATTGTTTTAGACAAACAAGGCTGCTTTATTTTATTTCATACATGTTACAACTAATAATAATAATAATAATAATAATAATAATGTTCTTCTTCTTTGGGCTTTTCCCTTCAGGGGTCTCCACAGTGAATCATCTCTCTCCACCTATCCCTATCTTCTGCATCCTCAACACTTACACCCACTAGCTTCATATCCTCATTTATTCCATCCATATACCTCCTCTTTGGCCTTCCTCTTTGCCTCCTGCCTGGCAGCTCCATGTCCAACATTCTCCTACCAATATACTCACTCTCCCTCCTCTGGACATGTCCAAACCATCTTAATCTGTCCTCCCTAACTTCGTCCCCCAAATGTCCAACATGAGCTGTCCCTCTGATGTACTTGTTCCTAATCCTGTCCAACTGTATCACTCCCAAAGAGAACCTCAACATCTTTATAATAATAATAATAATAATAATAATAATAATAATAATAATAATAATAATGATGTTTATTTTTCATTAGTCTAAGGCCTTATTCGGAAACACATTATTTTCTCAACTATAAATACTTCCAAGGCAGTTTCTTCCCCTTTAATAATTTTTTTTTATATAATAATACACTATATTGCCAAAAGTATTCGCTCACCCATCCAAATAATCAGAATCAGGTGTTCCAATCACTTCCATGGCCACAGGTGTATAAAATCAAGCACCTAGGCATGCAGACTGTTTTTACAAACATTTGTGAAAGAATGGGTCGCTCTCAGGAGCTCAGTGAATTCCAGTGTGGAACTGTGATAGGATGCCACCTGTGCAACAAATCCAGTCGTGAAATTTCCTCGCTCCTAAATATTCCACAGTCAACTGTCAGCTGTATTATAAGAACGTGGAAGTGTTTGGGAACGACAGCAACTCAGCCACGAAGTGGTAGGCCACGTAAACCAACGGAGCGGGGTCAGCGGATGCTGAGGCACATAGTGCGAAGAGGTCACCAACTTTCTGTAGAGTCAATCGCTACAGACCTCCAAACTTCATGTGGCCTTCAGATTAGCTCAAGAACAGTGCGCAGAGAGCTTCATGGAATGGGTTTCCATGGCCGAGCAGCTGCATCCAAGCCATACATCACCAAGTGCAATGCAAAGCGTCGGATGCAGTGGTGTAAAGCACGCCGCCACTGGACTCTAGAGCAGTGGAGACGCGTTCTCTGGAGTGACGAATCGTGCTTCTCCATCTGGCAATCTGATGGACGAGTCTGGGTTTGGCGGTTGCCAGGAGAACGGTACTTGTCTGACTGCATTGTGCCAAGTGTAAAGTTTGGTGGAGGGGGGATTATGGTGTGGGGTTGTTTTTCAGGAGCTGGGCTTGGCCCCTTAGTTCCAGTGAAAGGAACTCTGAATGCTTCAGCATACCAAGACATTTTGGACAATTCCATGCTCCCAACTTTGTGGGAACAGTTTGGAGCTGGCCCCTTCCTCTTCCAACATGACTGTGCACCAGTGCACAAAGCAAGGTCCATAAAGACATGGATGACAGAGTCTGGTGTGGATGAACTTGACTGGCCTGCACAGAGTCCTGACCTCAACCCGATAGAACACCTTTGGGATGAATTAGAGCGGAGACTGAGAGCCAGGCCTTCTCGTCCAACATCAGTGTGTGACCTCACAAATGCGCTTCTGGAAGAATGGTCAAAAATTCCCATAAACACACTCCTAAACCTTGTGGACAGCCTTCCCAGAAGAGTTGAAGCTGTTATAGCTGCAAAGGGTGGACCGACGTCATATTGAACCCTATGGATTAGGAATGGGATGTCACTTAAGTTCATATGCGAGTCAAGGCAGGTGAGCGAATACTTTTGGCAATATAGTGTATGTTCATAATCTTTTTTTTTCTGTGATCATTGTCATGTAATCACATATCAGATCATGAGTTTATTCATAAAAATATTACTGTACGAGACGCCGATATAAAACACACCATGAAGCAGCTGCAGCTTTGATTAGAGAAATGAGATTAGATCTGGTGCTGTTCTTTCTCTGCACACGCTCTCAGTTAGCTGATTGCAGTGAGAGAGTATTGGAAGGCAATTAACGAGTCGTTACAGACTCATTCAAGTAACGAGACGTGAGCTTTGAAGTCCAAGTAAAGTTGCAGTTTTTAATTGTAAGCTACGACGTCAGAGCTGGAAGCTTTGATGTGTCCGAACTGTCATGACTTACAAGCTTTGAAGTTTAATTAAAGTTTATACGCTCGCTATATTAATTAGTGTTAATAGAAGCAAGTCTTGCTCGTTTAAGTCCAAGTTAATAATAGGTCATATGGTCTGAGTCAAAAGTGAGTAATATGCTAGAGAATCAGAATCAAATGGTGAGCTTTACAGTCACACTTGAGGAGTCAGGACAGTTTGCTTTAAACAGTAATATATTATTTGTTTTGAAGTGTCAGGACAGTAAAGATTCGTTTATTTGAAGTGTCAGGACAGTAAAGATTCGTTTATTTGAAGTGTCAGGACAGTAAAGATTCGTTTGTTTTGAAGTGTCAGGACAGTAAAGATTCGTTTATTTGAAGTGTCAGGACAGTAAAGATTCGTTTGTTTTGAAGTGTCAGGACAGTAAAGATTCGTTTATTTGAAGTGTCAGGACAGTAAAGATTCGTTTGTTTTGAAGTGTCAGGACAGTAAAGATTCGTTTATTTGAAGTGTCAGGACAGTAAAGATTCGTTTGTTTTGAAGTGTCAGGACAGTAAAGATTCGTTTATTTGAAGTGTCAGGACAGTAAAGATTCGTTTGTTTTGAAGTGTCAGGACAGTAAAGATTCGTTTGTTTTGAAGTGCCAGGACAGTAAAGATTCGTTTGTTTTGAAGTGTCAGGACAGTAAAGATTCGTTTGTTTTGAAGTGTCAGGACAGTAAAGATTCGTTTGTTTTGAAGTGTCAGGACAGTAAAGATTCGTTTGTTTTGAAGTGTCAGGACAGTAAAGACTCGTTTGTTTTGAAGTGTCAGGACAGTAATGAATCATACACTTTGACGTGTTAGGACAGTAATGAATCATTTGATTTAAAGTGTTAGGACAGTAATGAATCATTTGATATAAAGTGTTAGGACAGTAATGAATCATTTGCTTTGAAGTGTCAGGACAGTAATGAATCATTAGCTTTGAACACTAATGAATCATTTGCTTTGAAGTGTCAGGACAGTAATGAATCATTTGCTTTGAACAGTAATGAATCATTTGCTTTGAAGTGTCAGGACAGTAATGAATCATTTGCTTTGAACAGTAATGAATCATTTGCTTTGAAGTGTCAGGACAGTAATGAATCATTTACTTTGAAGTGTCAGAAAAATAATGAATCATATACTTCAAAGTAATGAATCATTTGCTTTGAAGTCAAAACCAAACTGTGAACTTGATGTCAGAGTTAAATAAAGAGTCATAAGCTTTAAAATCAGAGTCAAGTTGTGAGTCAGAAGCTTCAAAGTCCAATTTAAGTTGCTTTTTATTAGATTGAAAGTCATGCTAATTGAAGTCTAAGTTGAGTCCCAAATCATAATCTTTACGATCTGAGTCAAAAAGTGATTCATAAGCTTTGAAATCAAAGTCAGTTTTTCAGTCAGAATTCAGTAACTAGCTGTACGATGACTCAAGTTGGGAAGTCCTAAACTTTCGAGTCCAAGTAAAGTTTCAATTTATAATCTTTAATGTTCAAGTCAAGTTTACGTTTTTAAGCTTTAATGTTCAAATCAGGTTCCTGTATAAAGTCCAAATTACAAAGTGAGTCATGAGAATTGAAACCAAATTCAGACTGCAAGCCATTGAGGTTAAATCAATCCAGGAATTAATCAAATAAAACTTAAATGTTTTATTATTATTATTATTATTATTATTATTATTATTCACAGCATAAAATACCCAAAATAACAGAGAAAAACCTTTCTTAAAATATATTCCAGATCAATACATATAAAAATCGATGAAATGGACGGTGTCTTGAATCTGGTGTATTGATGTGCTGAAAGTTTTGATCTTAAACCTTCCTGAAACTCGGCAAACACAGCACATGTAATATTAATGTTTATAGATTTTAGCCTTCCATTAAATACAATCATCCTGCACTGTTTAGCAAGAGGCTGTTAAACACAAGAGATCTTTATTCTGTTCCATAACTTTATTCTGTTCCATACGTCATCTTTCTCCTTTACTCTGAAGAATTAAAACGCAGAGAAATCCAACAAGGATAAATTTAAAAACTTTGAAAAGCAGAAAGTAAAGAAAAGGGAATCTGCTTTTTATAAAAATAAACAGACATTTATTTATTTTCAGAGCGTATGTACAAGTATAAAAGGTTTACACACCCCTGCTGTTGAAATGGCAGGTTTTTGTTATACAGAAAAAAAATTAAACGGAGGTAAATCACGTCAGAATTTTTCCAATCCTCAATGTGAAATTTCAACATATAAAAATTAAGTGAAAAAAAAAATCAGAAACTTTTTTGGAGCGAAAGAAAGATATAATATCAGTCGTTTCTGTAGAAGTTTCTTCACATCTTGGTTTCATCTAAATTGAAGAAATCTACAGCATGCAGGGTATCTGACTGGTTGAAAGCTATACGTCCCAGCTCCCAGTGTTTGCCATTTTCCAGTGTGACCACTGCCTCTACCTCTGGTCGGAGTCTCGTGGCTTGGTGGTGCTCACTGATCTGTGTGGACAGCCTGTGACCAGGAGACAGCCATGGACAGAGCCACTTGGGGACTCTCACACCGTCACAGATCTGCCATTACATCTGTCAGCTTGTAACAGCAAGGAATTAGTGTCTGTAATGACCTCAAACCATGTGACTAAATGTGTTCTGGTCTGATTCGACCAATTCCGAATCCCTCGTCCCCATGGTGCACCATGGGGGTGGTAGCATCAGGTTTTAGTGCTGGATGTGGTAGCTTAGTGGTTAAGGTGTCGAACTACTGATCGGAAAGTTGTGAGTTCGCATCCCAGATCCACCAAGCTGCCCCTGCTGGTCCCCTGAGCAAGCCCTCAGTTGTATAAAATGAGACAAATTGTAAGTCACTTTGGATAAGTGCAAAGGTTGGCTGCTAGTAAGCTCTAGGTGGAAAGGAAGTTCACCTTTTATCATGATAATGACCAATAACACACAACCACATCAACACAGGAACAGAGAAACCCTTACAGTCTGATGGATCGAGAAAGAGTGTGTACTGTAATTACGACCAAGTCAAAATGAGACACGCTGATGGACTCACCCCCAAAAAACACTGAGTGGTGGAATCAGCCAAGTGGTAGTTCAGGGGTGTGTATACTGTACTTGTGCAAAGTTTTTGCCTAAAAGGTTTCCACATTGTAATTCCAGATTGAGGACAGAAACAGGTTCTGACATGATTTAGCTTGAACAGCAGGGGTGTGTAAACTTTTCATTTCCAGAGTAAATTATTTTGGGTCATTGATGGTCAGTGGCGGTGGTAGCTCAAGTGGTTAAGGCTCCGGGCTGTTGACCGGAAGATCCGAGCTCAAGCCCCAGCACCACCAAACTGCCACCATTGGGCCCTTGAGCAAGGCTCTTAACCCCACCTGCTAAAGGGGCCCTGTATCATGGCTGGCCCTGCTCTTTGACCCCAACCCCCCAGGATGGGATATGTAAAAAAAGAATTTCACTGTATATGTGACTGATTGGAAGATCGGGGTTCAAGCCCCAACACTGCCAAACTGCCAAGCTTGAGCAAGCCCCACAACCCACCCTGCTCCAGCTGCAGGGGTGCTGTACTATGGCTGACCCTGCACTCTGACCCTAACCCACAAGGATGGGATATGTGAAGAAAGAATTTCACTGTGCAGTAATGAATATGTGACAAATAAAGACAACTTAACTGAAAGATACACACGTTTCTACAGACCACCGTTATCCTCAGATTTCCACTTGTTAATCTCATATCACACTATACACAAATTCTTGTTCCTTCTTCCTGTGTTGTTCCTGAATTTAGGAAAACGCCTGAAGTTAAAGTTTCTGTTTCATACTTTTCTCCCACTGCCATTTTTTCTAACCCTAACCCAGACTTTTGAATCTTTTGAGTCATGGACTGAATAAACTCATAATCCAAGGTGTGTTATTTTTTATGTTAATATCAATAGAATAAGAATTAAAAAGTGAAGTTTGTGTAAGTTTGACCTGTGTGTGTGTGTGTGTGTGTGTGTGTTAGAGGTGGAGTTCTGTCATTTATTTCTAAACTGAGTAAGTATATTAAATGCTGTTTGTGGTGTGGAAATGGCAAAGCAAACACACAGTGACAGGCGTATAATCATAGCTCTGTTCCGACAAGGACATTATCAGCACACCAAATTGGATTTTTGGAGATGGTCGAGTTAAAGACTGAAAACACAGAGGGAGAGCCAAAAATCTGTCTGTATCTGATAAACAATACTTAAAGGTCATTTTCAGAACAGACAGATGGAAATGTAGTTAAACGCTCGCTCAGCGCCTGGCAGCGTGGACTGGCATCGACTTCCATCCTCACGGCGGAGGAACACTGGAGTCTAAGCCGAGAGACCGGATCTGTCGCTCGCTCGGAGAACAAAACTCTTCACAGTGATGGAGAATTTCCTAACGTTGTCTTGTCTTTATTTTCAGAAAGTGTTGATTAGTTTTCTATAACAGCAGCTCCGGCAGCTTCAAATCGCAGCTTTATATTAATATCAATACTAATAATCATGGTCACGTTCTGTAATATACTGTATATAAACACACGTTATCGTTTCTATAGCAACAGCGATATGTTTTTGCTGATCTCCATTCTCTGAAGTTTTCTGTGAGAAGAAAAACTTTTGCTTTTATGTAATATTTATGTAACGGAAGGAGTCTCCAGTGTCAGAGGTAAAGCTTTAACAGAGGCGCTTAGGCATTCTTGCTAATAAGCTGCACTTTATTGTTTTTTTAATAACTTCAAGAGAGAGAGAATAAAGAGAGGCTGGTGAACAGGAATGGATGTTTATAGCTGCTATAAATAGTATATATTTATAATTCATACAGCATGTAAAATTATCTGCAATTATTTTTTTATGATTTATGACAGCATGAAAACATCCGAATAATTAAATTATTATTAATGTTTTTATTAGAATTAAGTTTTTAAGTTTTTTTAAGTATGTGTTTTTATAATATTATTATTCTACATAAATCCAAAAATATAATACATTTATTTTTTTCCTTCTTGAGACATGGCAAAAAATGTATTTTCTTCTTTTTTTACACAAAGATATAGATTATCTTTATTTATTTATTTATTTATTTGTTTGTTTGTTTGTTTGTTTGTTTGTTTATTTACAAAGTTTTTTTTACCATATATTGGTAATAAATAATTATTTATTACCAATTAATTAATTTAAAAAAAATAATAATTTATTACCAATATCTTTTTTTTTTCCGAGTCTTTAAAAAAATAAAATAAAATAAAATAAAATAAAATAAAATAAAATTAAATTAAATTAAATTAAATTAAATTAAATTAAATTAAATTAAATTAAATTAAATTAAATTAAATTAAATTAATCAATCAATCAATCCCCACATCTGCCTCTAATCCTGGAAGAGGATGTACTTTTTCAAGGTTTGTCCCTCTCTGTAAAAACCGTGCCGGTGTTCAACGTCACCCGTGAGCCTGATTCACCCTGTCGAGTGATTTATTACCCAATTACCACGCCAACTCGGCCGGCATTTACATATAAATATTTATCATCACTGCTGGATGCCTGCATTCGATTCATTTCACTTCCATTGGTTTTACTGCCACTGTACAAGTAAAAGCAAGAAATTGAGTTATGCAAATAAATAGGAGAATATAAACAGACGGTAATGAAAGACACTAGTGAATGAGCAGTGCTTTATCTGAGCATGAGGAATGGGCTTGACTGTTTCACAGCGATGACTGCATTAAGCTCATTCTCCTCACACCTTTTACACTCCGATTCAAAACTAGATATGAAAATATAATAAAAATATAATAATTTGCAATTCGTCCTATGCAAATGATCCAGCTTGTTTCCAACCTGCCGAAGTTCTCCCACACATCACCCCACTGCTGCGCTCCTCCACTGGCTTCCTCTAGAAGAATGGACCAGCTCCATTTTACTTCAAAGCTCTTATTACTCCTCACACTGCACCTCGCACCATCAGATCTACTAGCACTGCCCAACTGGTCAGAGGTAGAGACTCATGAGAACAGAATCTTCTGTTCTGGCACCGAGGTGGTGTAATGAACTTCCGCTAGATGTCCAAACAGCTGAGTCACTGACCGTCTTCAAATGATGGGTGAAGACCTATATCTTCCTGATACACTTAAACTAGAGCTTGCTCATTTTTTCCATCTTTGTTAGCCTGTGTTCTAGTGAACCACTGTTGATGTGTTCATTGATAGAGACTTCTGAGCACTTTTACACCTCTCTCTGGATAAGGGTGTCTACCAAACGCCAAAAATATAAATATAATAATTTATGTAAATGTAATAGAGTGTACATTATCCATAGTGTATATAATAATATCTACAGTACAGTAAACTACTCCATTGATTAAAGTGTAACAATTTCATATATTAACAAAAATGACTTAAATCTTTTTAAACTGCTTACAGGCTTCTTAATTAATAATTAAATACCTATTTAATTCCCACATTTGTTAAAGTTCATTTACTAAAACTCTGAAGAAAAGACTTAATTAGTTATTTCACTTTTGCTTTATTTCTAAACACGCTGTTATTTTTTTCTATCCTTATTTTTGCCTTTGATTAGTCTGTTATTATACTTTGAATTTTTTTTCTGACTACCTTAAAAAAATAATTTTTTACACTGCATTTTAAATCTATGAATGACAGATTTTATTTATTTATTTTTTTGTAATTTTTAAAATTTATTTTGTTTATATTTATTTATTTATTTATTTGTTTGTTTGTTTGTTTGGAAGTTGGTCCCAGAGTCAAAGTCAAAGTCAAAGAAGCTTTATTGTCACTTCAACCATATATAGCTGATGCAGTACACAGTGAAGTGAAACAACGTTCCTCCTAGACCAGAGGTGCTACACAGAACAAAGACGCAGTGACGCAGACAAACATAGAGATAAACATAGAGATAAAAACTAAACTATACTTCAGGTGCAATAAATAATAATCTTGCTCAGGGGCACATTGGTGGCAGCTTGCTGTTTACTACATTAATAGAAAATTGAGTCACTTTAAACATTCTAAAATAAAACGAACTGAAAAATCCGCAATCCACAATTTTATTGTATTTAAAACAATAATCTACAAAGTTGTCAGCGTTGTGTAACTTGTAATCAGGTAGAGGTCATCTTAAGCTCATGCTATGATGCTCCTTTGAATACTTACTGACTCACCCGCTGTCGCATGCTCTCCTGCTGGACACTGCTGTAATTACTGCTGACGGATCAGAACAGACAGAACACGGCTTAGGCTTCATAATGAAAAGAACTTGAGAGCAAACAGAACTGATCCATGTGAGCTCCTCCTCTGTGACCACTTTGCTTCCTCACTATGTTCTATCCTGTGATATAATCCTGTGATGGTGCGATCAAGTCAAGTTGAATGCACAAGAACTGTTTGGGTTGCTGAAGTGTGGCTGAAATTGGGTGTAGCTGAGAGGGGCGTGGTTGAGAGAGGGTGCTATTGATAATAGGTGAGGATGAGAGGGGTGTAGCTGATTCGGGTGTGGTTTAGAGGGGCATGGCTAAGAAGGGGTGTGGTTGAGATAGGGCTTGGCTGAAAAGGGGTGTGGCTGAGCAGAGGTATGGTTTAGACTTACATGGTTGAATAAAAAGTGTGACTGAGAAGGGGTGTGGTTGAGAAGGGTTGTGGATGAGATGAGGCATTGCTGAAAAGGGGTGTGGTTGAGAGAGGTGTGGTACAGACTGACATGGCTAATGGGGTGTGGTTAATATAAGGTGTGGTTAAGAGGGGTGTGTCTAAAAAAGGGTGTGGTTGAGATGGGGCATTGTTACAAAAGGGTGCGGTTGAGAGGGGTGTGGTTAATATGGGGTATGGTTGAGAGGGTGTGAAAAGGTGAAAGGTGAAGGCTGAAAAGGGTGTGGCTGTCAGCTGGGGAAAACTCTCATAGTAAATTAAAAACCGAATGTAATTGAGACATTAAAGCTGTCTGTCTGTGTGGACTGACCGAGGTCTCCACTGCATGCTGGATGTTTCGTGTCCAGTGTGAATTCAGTCAATCTATCAATCTAACTCTCTCTTTTTACTTCCACGAGGGACAGACTCTGTCCTCCGCCCAACCCCAGGACTCGACATAGCTGCTTCCTGTAGTGTCCTTGAGCTGGACTCCTTTCCACACCGCCATGTTTAATTTATGCTCCATCTCAAACGTGTCACTTTTTATAAACCCTTCAGCCAAATAAATAAATGCAAACATTTTTATGTGTGATGGAATAAAAGCTCTGGAGTGGACTCTGAATGTTAAAGCATACTGCGGATTAGCATGCAGCGCACATCCCTGTAAGACAACGCCGTTGGTGGTTTGTCAGCGTATGCATTCGGGTTCTGAAAAACAGGGGTCTCGGCTCGTCTTCCGGGGCGCTAATAACACGAGGTGGCCGAGGGCTGTGTGTTTCCCTCAGGGGCCGGCTCTCAGGTTTTCTCTCTCGCAATCAAAGACAGATATAGAAGGAAGTTTTGGATTTATTCAGGAAGCCAAACACAGGTGGATGAAAGCACTGTCACCTCCTCCTGTAGGTCTCGCTCGCTTTCTCTTTTCTCGACAGTGACAGTCACAATAAAGACTGAAAAAAAAATGTTCACATGTGCACAAAGCAACACAGCAAATAATTCTCTGGGTTTCTCAGGATATTCCTCCGTATGTGACTGGAATCATTTGATGGAAATCATGATGGAAAATACTATTCAAGCTAGCAAGTCTGTATTAGCTTCATGCTCTGCTTCAGGTCACGTTCGATTTGTATTAGCATGAGGAATTTTTTTGAAACTTAGGACCATAAACCTACAAGGCAACATGTAGACTAGGATAGACATACAAATACACAAATATCAACAACAAACACTTGACAACAAGATGCTGAAACACAGGAACTTATATCATGATGCTAACCAGGGTGAGAATGAGGCAAGTGATTAGGACATGTGACCTGCTGGGGCTGATGGGAAATGTAGTTCAGTGGCATTTAGGAGTAAACAATGACAATAATTCTGACTGTGTGGTTGCTATAAAATTGATATAAGTTTATTCAAGCTATCGGTAATCATATTAATGAAATTATGAACAAGTGTGATATTTAAAATGTTCTAATAATGGCTAATTTTAATAATGGCCTCTAAACATAACACTACATAACAGCTTAAATGAAGCAAAATTATATGCCTATAGAATCAAAGCAATTAGAATAAGTGTGTTTGTGTTAGAATAAACGTGTGTGTGTGTGTGTTGCTATTATGAGAAATGACTCAGTAATGGATGAAGTGATGGAATTAAATACTGTATTCTTCTTACAACACAGCAATTTATCCAACAACTACAGTACAAAAAAAAAGATTTTTTTGTTTTTTTATCCACTTTTAGTTACATTTTGCTTTGTTATTTCCCGTTGTTACTTACATTACAGCAGCTATAAACAGTCATACCTTCACCAGCCTCTCTCTTCAGGCTAATAAAAAGACAACATTTGGAAAACTTAAAGAAAACTTCACCGTATAACAATGAGACACATTCTTTATTTTGTTTAAGCTGAGCGTCTGCTGAGACATGTCCCTGTGAATGAGCCGTTGCTATGGAAACAATATATATATATATATATATATATATATATATATATATATATATACATTACAGAACAAGCATATTATTATTATTTTTTTATTTTTTAATTATTATTATAAATTGAATCAAACTTATCAACAACTTTGGACCAATCAGAAGCCAGAACTTGACAGCACTGTGATGTAATAAAGACAGAAATCTATACATTTCAGAACAAGCATATTATCATTATCATTATTATTATCATTATTATTATTATTATTATTATTATTATTATTATTATTATTATTATAAATGTAACTCATTTATGATATTTATGACATTTATAACGCCAGAACTCGAGAGCTCTGTGATGTAATAAAGAAAAAAAATTACTTTGTACCACATCCAACAAAATCATCAAAGAGAACAAAAGAATGTTTTGAAAATCAGACATCAAACATTTGCTATTTGAAAAGCTTTTAATATTTATTTGAAATGTTGTAGATTTTCAGTACAGACGTCGTTTTAGAGAAAATATGGTTGTTGATTATAATTATTACTAACACACACTAACACACAGGCTTTAGCAGGGAGAGGAGCAATAACGAGCATCTGGAGTAACATTAGCCTCCAATGGACTTCCTCACACTGGACACACTTCCTGAATCTCACAGCTGAGTTAGAGTCCACTAATGGTCTCTATTAGTCTCTAAAGCCTGGAATGATGGTTTATTCCTATAAACGAAGCAATTCATGGAAACCAGTAGAGGTCATTCGGTTGATTTTGTCTCTGTTATGGACGAGTCTGGATTTGATACGTCACAACAGAGAGAAACAAAAAAAATCTACACAGTGAAAGTAGATTTATGTAAATGTGAGATAATTCATCGCTGTATCTTCAGATCTGGAAGGTTCGTGGGCATAGAGTGTTTGGGCATAGAGTGTACTGGGATGTTTGGATTCTGTCACTTTATCACCCTCGCAAGTTGCTCAGCCTTCATGTCTGTCACCTTCTGGCTCTCCCTTTTAGTTATGCTGTCATAGCTAGTCTCGCCAGAGTCCCTGCCTGCACTTTACACATAATCTACATTGTCCTTAAATATCACATGATCAGAATCATATTTAATATCTTTCTCTCTCTCTCTCTCTCTCTCTCTCTCTCTCTCTCTCTCTGTCGAGCTATACACCCCACTCCTGAGCTCCCAGTGTTCTGAGTTTCCAGTGTGACCACTGTTTCTACCCCTGGTCGGAGTCTCGTCACTTGGTGGTGCTCACTGATGCTGTGACCCTGGAGACATGGACAGAGCCACTTGGGAACTTTCACAGCGTCACAGATCTGCCATTACATCTGTCAGCTTGTAACAGCAAGGATTTAGAGCTAGGTCTATAATGACCTCAGAAACTACACTGACCTTATAGTTCCTCATGGGCCCTTGATTGTTGTAGAAAGGACATTAATCAGTTACAGTTACATTATTTACTGTCCAGTGTCACGCAAATGAGGATGAGGTTACCTTCTGAGCCTGGTTCCTCTCAAGGTTTCTTACTCATATCATCTGTGGGAGTTTTTTCCTCGCCACAGTTGCCTCAGGCTTCTCATTAGGGATAAAATAGGGATAAAATATTAACTTTAATTTAAACTTTGAATTTAATTGAAATTGAATATCTCGGTGCTGAAGCTCTGAGAAAAACTCCATGAGAACACCTCAGAAGAAAAGCCATCCTGGTCTGGGTGAAGGCGAAGGCGAAGAAGAGGAAAGTGTAACAGCATTGAGTGAGTTTACAGGATGTTCAGATTGAGAATAAGGGTCCCGTGACTGTTTATGATTACAGCAGCAGTGTGCAGGTCCAAGCATATACAATCCAGGTGAGATTAAACTCAGTGAAACATGGGTGCCATGTGGGAATGAGCTGAGAAGTGGAAATGTTTAGAAGAAGAAGAAGAAGAAGAAGCTCATATGAAAGTAGACACTCTGGACTTTGTATTGGAATTTGTAGTGTTTCAGAGGGATTTCTGTTTTTCTCTAGCCTACTAGGGGCAATATATTCATAGAAAAGTTTGTTTTTGTTTTTTGTATCTTCAAAGTAAATGTTGATCTCAAACCCATTCCTGCTCTCTGAGATGTTCTCCAAGTGCTTGTTCATCTAAAAAGCAGCTCAGATTTCATCATCAACCAGAAAAATTCTGTGTAAGGTTCTCCTCCTAACAGAGGGAAAAACACACGAATAAAACACACTGAAAGATGACAGACTTGTAGATCAGACTCACAGACAGAACATCATTAGGTTCTTTACACTGATTGAAAATCTCCCATAATTCCATGTACAGTCCAGTGGTGTGATGGAATGCCAGTTTTCTGGTAAAAAAAAAAAAAAAAAAAAAGGGTTAAAAGTTCATGATTACATATTTTGTCCATGTCACTTTGAATGAGAAGGGAATATTACTGACATCGGACACAACTAATTCTGAGACCAAATAAATAAATAAATAAATAAATCAATCAATCAATCAATCAATCAATCAATCAATCAATCAATCAATCAATCAATCAATCAATCCTAGTGTTAGGACTATTCTTATTTATTTATTTATTTATTTTTAGTAATCCTGAAGGTTCTCCTCAGGGAATAAAGGGACCTGTGCTCCATTGAGTTTTTTGGGTTATTTTTCCTTTCATTACCGAACCTGTTTGCTGCATGCAGTCTCCTGACTGATGGTTACCATGGCATTACTTTGAAAGCTCTGTGTGTACCCACAATCCACTGCTCTGAGCCAGCACAGGAGAGCGAGAGCAAACACAAGAGACACACAGCAGAGCTTCCAGCCTGGACCTTTTATTTACCTGAACTCCACATCCTGAGCAAAAAACGTCCATCTAATCACAGGGCTGATTGTCAAACCTGGAAAATATAAATAAAGAGCTGGAGGATTTTTTTTAAACAAGGCCATCTGTCTCGTTTTAATAAACACTCTTCATCTTTGGTGTGGCATGGATTCTGGAAACTGTTATTAACAGGAAAAGGCATCAGTTCATTTTATTTATTTATTTAGTTAGTTTTCATCCATGTACAGCAGTCATTATTAATTTAGGCTTCAGGTTTTTGTGAGAAATGTAATTACTGGCTCAAGGAGCATTTTCCAAATCATGCACTTCAGCTGAACGAAAAAAGCGCTAGTGAGTAGGTGTTATTAATTTCTCCAGAGACACAGATTGATACGACAAGTTAATTAATGTTTTTTTTTTTCGCTCAAGTCTTCAGGGTGAGTTTCGTTCCACGGCATGTCCAGATTTGACACATCTCACCATCAACAAGTTAAAATTAGTAAAAGAAAATGGCGACAATATGTCCGTGGGTCCGGTTACTGAGCTCTGCATTCAGACTAATAAAGCACCTGCATGTAGCTCATCCCTGATGAACATATTTTCCTCTAAGACTCGGTTAATTGTTAGCATCTAGACGATTGCATTTATACACAAATACTCAAAAAAAAATCAGGAACAGAAAATGCAGAGCGAATAATGAAATCAAGGTTGTTGTTGTTGTTAAATGTGGTTAATGTAACATAAAATTAAAAGACAATTTTTCAGTTCAGGAATCGCTTGGATATTTCCCTGTCGGAACACTACTGGGCAGTGTGTTCATGTGTCTTTGCCCCGCCCTAGCCATAGATTCCTTACCACCCTTGCACACCGGTTCCCTATGTGTTTGTACTTATCTTTCCTATTTAGCTTTGCCGGGTTGTTTTGCTGTATCCCGGAATCCTTGTCTCATCTGCCCTGACCCGTCCTGCACTGTGTATTCTGACCCCTTTCTAACAGAACCAGCATTAACTTCTTCAGCAATTTGAGCAACAGTAGCTCGTCTGTTTGATCAGATCACACGGGCCAGCCTTCTAATCGCTCCTCACATCCATCAATGAGCCTTGACCGCCCATGACCCTGTCGCTGGTTCACCACTGTTCCTTCCTTGGACCACTTTTGATAGATACTGACCACTGCAGACTGGGAACACCCCACAAGAGCTGCAATTTTGGAGATGCTCTGATCCAGTGGTCTAGACATCACAATTTGGCCCTTTTGGTCAAACTCGCTCAAATCCTTACGCTTGTCCATTTTTCCTGCTTCTAACATCAACTTTGAGGACAAAATGTTGACTTGCTGCCTAATATATCCCACCCACTAACAGGTGCCATGATGAGGAGATACTCAGTCCTATTCACTTCACTGGTCATAATGTTATGCCTGATCGGTGTATGTAATAATAAACTGACAACATCATAAACAAAACTACTGAAGAACAAGAATGTTCTTAGGGCGTGTCCAGTAAAGGTACAGTGTCATGTTTTGGAGGGATTCATCTAATGAAATACCTGAAGGTGTCACTAAAAACAAAGGCTAGAAAAACCCAAGGAACCAAACACAACAACAAACAACGACAAAGACAGACGCGAGAGGGCAGGTATAAATCTCTCTGGTGTTTATAATCATTTATAATCACACTCTCTGGCGTCACCCAGGTGAGGATGAGGTTCCCTTCTGAGTCTGGTTCCTCTCAAGGTTTCTTCCTCTCAAGTTTTTCCTCATTCTCATTATCATGGCCCAGCCTTGAGACAATGTCCATTGTTAAAATTACTAGACAAATAAAATTTACTTAAATTCAAACTACTTTTACTGAGTTTGTCCAGAAGTTCAGAAAAAGCAGCATGAAGAACTTTAAACCAGTTGAAGGAAGTTCAGAAGAGGTGAAAGATCACATAGACTCTTCATAACCTCATGCTTTAATGTAACTAGAACCCCATTAGGAACTCATGTCTCAGAAAACCTACAGACCTCTCAGAAGACCAGACGACCTACAGACCTCTCAGAAGACCAGAAGACCTATAGACCTTCTAACCAGTTCAGCTCAGTTATGTTACTTTAGTTCGAGGAATTTAGCCAAGAAAAAAAGAGACCATGAAGAGTAAGGAGAAAAAAAATTGTCTGAGCCAAATCTGGGCAATGAGCTTCCCTGGTCTTTGAAAAAATTAAAAATAATTATAATTTAATTGCATTTTGATGTCTTTTTCCTTAATGTATTATTTAATTCATTTTATTAAACTATTTATTTAATTAATGTATACAATTTTTAAATTATTTGTTCATTTTCTCATCAACTAATGCTTTAATCCTGGACAAGGTCATGTTGGAACATTGGGAACACTGGGTGCGAGACTGAGATACACCAGGAAAAGAACAATATGGGATAAAATCTATTACAAAAAGACTGACAGCCAATAAGAGACCATAAAAGTGTGATTTTAGATGATATGCAGAGCATCTGAAGCTATAGATGAGGTATATGAGGCTGTAAGTAGAGTATCTGAGACTGTTAGTGATACATCTGATGCTGAAGGCAGTGTATCTGAGGCTGTGGGTGGAGTATCTGTGATAGATTGTAGGTGGTACATCTGAGGCTGTATGTAGAGTATGTGAGGCTGAAGTTGCAATATCTGACACTGTTGGTGGAATATCTGAGGCTGTGGGTGGAGTATCTGAGGCTGTGGGTGGCGTATCTGTGATAGATTGTAGGTGGTGTATCTGAGGCTGTGAGTGGTGCATCTGAGGCTGCGTGTAGAGTATGTGAGGCTGAAGTTGCAGTATCTGAGGCTGTAGGTGGAGTATCTGAGATTGTAGGTGGAGTATCTGAGGCTGTGGGTGGAGAATCTGAGGCTGTGGGTGGAGAATCTGAGACTGTAGGTGGAGTATCTGAGATTGTAGGTGGAGTATCTGAGGCTGTGGGTGGAGAATCTGAGGTTGTAGGTGGTGCATCTGAGGCTGTGAATGGATCATCTGAGGATGTAGGTGGAGTATCAGAGGTTGAAAGCGGCATATCTGAGGCTGTTGGTAGTGCATCTGAGGATGTGGGTGGGGTATTTGAGGCTGTGGGTGGAGTATCTAAGGCTGAAGGCGGAGCATCTAAGGCTGTGAGTGGAGTATCTGAGGCTCTGAATATATCATCTGAGGATGTAGGTGAAGTTTCAGAGGGTGAAGGCATAACTGAGGCTGTTGATGGTGCATCTGAGGCTGTGGGTGGAGTATCTGAGGCTGAAGGAGGAGCATCTAAGGTTATAGATGATGTATATGAGGCTGTAAGTAGAGTATTTGAGGCTGTTAGTGGTGCATCTTAACCTTGAAGGTGGTGCACCTGTGGCTGGAGTATCTGAGGATGTAGATGGTGCATATCAGGCTGTGGGTGGAGCATCTGAGGCTGTGGGTGTAGCATCTGAGGGTGAAGGTGGTGTATCTGAGGCTGTGGGTGGTGCTTTTGAGGCTGTAGGTAAAGTATAATTATGTGGCTGAACCTTTTGAGTCTGGCTGGAGCGTCTGAGGCTGAATTTGGTTGATCCAGGGCTGTGAACGGAACATCTGAGGCTGAACTGAAAGTCTGAGACTGTGTGCAGAGTGTGTGAAGGTGTGAACAGGATCTGAATACATGGTTGGATCTTTGGAGGTGGATGAAGTGTCTGAGACTGTGGGTGGAGAGTCTGTTGGTGTAGGCAGAGACTGTGGGTGGAGCATATGAGGATGTGGACAGAGCAATCAAGTCTACAGCAGCATGCCTGGGAATTTAGGTGGTACATCTGATGGCATAGGTGTCTGAAGCTGAGACATCAGCACACCTGACCCATTACCATTAAACAGTAATGGCAGCCCCGCCCACAATACCTGCACTCATGACAGTTTGAGTATTGACCAGTAGGAAAAGCACAGCTCCATGTTTTTTGGTTGAATGAACTGAATGCATTTTTGGCTTATTGTTTGTTTTTTTTCTGCTGAAGGGGGTGAAATAAAATCAAAGGAATGACTTGTGATGGCACTTGTGTACATGTTTATGTGTGTGTGTTTGTGTGTGTGTATGTGTGTGTGTGTGTGTGTGATTTTTGAGTGTTCTGTGAGTGTGTTTGTGAGATTGGAAATCAGCAGAGTGGGTGAGAGAGATAGAGGGAAGAGCTGAGAGAGCTGAGAGTCCTGTCTCTCTGTCAGCATGAGATAAGCAGACGGAGTAAACACTGTTAATGGTCTGCTCCGAATGTGTCCAGCCCCTCAGTCCTACCCCTACCCCCACACCCACCCTTACCTCCACACCCCCACCGGCTCCCATTGACCCCCGTGTCACACAAATGCAATCTTCAATTTCCCAGCGTTCAGAGATTCATCTCAAATCAAGCATGTTGTTTTCCTCTTAACTCTGAGTGCTTCTGTCTGCAATAATTACAGTGAGAGAGAGAGAGAAAGAGAGAGAGGGAGAGAGAGAGAGAAATAGGGAGAAGAATGGATGGATGAGAAAAGAATGGGATTAGAGAGAGAGAGAGAGAGAGAGAGAGAGAGAGAAAGAGAGAAATAGAGAGAAGAATGGATGGATGAGAAAAGAATGGGATTAGAGAGAGAGAGAGAGAGAGAGAAAGAAGGAAATGGGGAGAAGAATGGATGGATGAGAAAAGAATGGGATTAGAGAGAGAGAAGAGAGAGAGAGGGAAAGAAAAAATGGAGTGGGGAGGAACAGTAGATCGTATAAAAAGGGTATAAATAGAGAGAAGCAGGTTGAGAAGGAGTGAGGCAGGGACTAAATGAGAGCCAGATAGACAGAGACAATAAAAAGGAAAGGTGGAGAAGAATGAGAATGAAAGAGAAAAAAATAGTGATAGAGAAAAAGACAGATAGTTAGGGCAGGGGGAGAAAACGATATAGAGAGAAAAAGGCAATTTAACAGATTTAAGCAATTTGGAGTGTTTTGTATGGAGAGGTAGAAGAGCGAGGGCAGGGTCAGTACTCTTTCTCTCTTTGAGTCATTAATACGTCAGAAGGGCAGTGATTAAATCTGTCTAAAACTCTTTCTTACACTCATTAACATACTTAATGTTTTAATAATGAGAGAGTTGATCTAAATTAATGTCATTGCTTCATTCCTTCATCATTAGTCTGTACTTTATCCAGGTCAGCGTTGCAGTGGAGACCGAGTCTAAGCCTTAAAACCCGTGAGTGACATCGCAGACTGGTGGAGGAGGAATGGAGGAAACCGGAGAACCCTGATAAAAGCTCATCTGAGGATGTAGGTGGAGTATCGGAGGGTGTGGGTGGAGTATCTGAGGCTGTGGGTGGTGCATTTGAGGCTGTGGGTGGAGTATCTGAGGATGAAGGTGGAGTATCTGAGGCTGTTGATGGTGTACCTGAGGCTGTGATTGGATCATCTGAGGATGTAGCTGGAGTATCAGAGGCTGTGGGTAGAGTATCTGAGGCTGTGGGTGGTGCATCAGGAACCTGCAAGCTGTGAGGAACTGCCTTCTGCACCCTCATATTTATCTCTAGTGAAAGAACATGCTAGAATCAGAATCAGAATAATGTCGCAGCTGTGAGGAACGGGAACAACCGGAGGCAGATTAGCGGCAATATTTAGCTGCGCTGTAGTCATTATTATTCACTCGGAAAATGTAAAACAACTATACCAACAATGCCACTCTCATCCTCATCATTATTCAAATGTATAATTCAACACATTAAACCTCATCTCGATTTCACAATTTCATTTAATTAAAAACTTTTTCCCATCTTTATACAGCCGGAATGTGTTGAAATTTAGCCACAGCTCGATCCTTCAGCTAATCCACAAACAAAATAGATCACGTGGGCTACGATTCAATCTTCATTTAAGAGACCGTGATGATCCTTCTTTTTGATTTAAATGAGATTACATTTAGACTCTGCCTTCATTTGCATTTATAGTGTTTTTAGTCAAGTTACAATGGCATGATCGTAGACAATAATCCGATTTCATGCATTCTGATTGGACGGTCAAAAGCGATGGTGGCCACTTGGGGTTTAACTTTCTTTAATTCTGTACCAAAGTTATTTGGAACAGTGTTTAATCCCAATTATTCCAACCAAATTGCACTATTTTAAATAATAAAAGTTCGAATAGTTTTTGTCTTGTCTTGAGAAACTGAATTAAAGCCTTCAGGCAGATTTAATTTGAAGTCGCAGTGCTGTAGAGCTTCATGTTCGGTGCTTGCCCCTCATCAAATATGTATAGCATTAAAACTGAGATCTATGAGAGCGGTGTAATTTATCTTCTCATATACGGAGCCGGAATAACACAAACGGAACGAGTAATTCGTTCTGTAGCTGACGCATATTTCCAAATCCAAGAGAATGCTGGAAATAAAACTGAAGTCAGTTCCTATTAATAAAAGCATTACTCCCAGTGTCGTTCTCTGCGAATGGCCACGAGGCCATGGAGACTCTGATCTCATCACCCAAATTAATCTAACTGCTGTAATAAGGTGGTCTACATGACATCAGCATTCCAGCATTCTACCACTGTTATGCAAATGACAACCAACTCATCCTCCATCAGAGACCCAGAACTCTATCCAGATATTCACATCTCATCTGAGATGAAATATCTTTTTATTTATTTTTTATATCTAATGATCAATCTCAGCAGGTCAATCCCAGGATACTTAGATTATAGTGGTAGCTCCAAGCACCACCAGCACCACCTAGCTCCACTGTTGGGCCCTTGAGCAAAGCCCTTAACCCTTCTCTGCGGGTGCTGTATCATAGCTGTCATATGCTCTGACCCCAACTTCCTCAGCTGGGATATGCAAAGAAAAGAACTCCACTGTGCTGTAATGTATGTGTGGCAATAATAGTATTAATAGTAATAATAATCAGTTCTTCTAAACACTATAGAGTTAAACGTCAATGGACACTGGACCATGACTTCCAGGGCTCTGGTGACTCGACAATCAAAAGGAAAGGCAGAGAAGAATGAGAAGATTGAGGTAAGGATCTTGGTTACTGATCAGAAGGTTGGGGTTCAATTACCAGAACTACCAAGCTGCCACTGTCACTTGAACACAGCCCTTAACTCTTTCTGTCCTTGTGCTCTGACCCTAAGTTTCTATCAAGCTGGGATATGTGAAGAAAATAATTTCACTGTGCTGTAATGTATATGTGACAAATAAAGACTTCTCCTTTCCAAGAACTAAGAGGCCCAAACCTAGTTCCTCAGCATGACCCTGTGCATGGAGCTGGCCTTCATGAAGACATAATGTGGAGGTGAAGGTTGGACTGGAAGAACTGGAACTGAAGTCTCCTCAACATCACAGTCCGATCTCACAAATGTTCTAGTAGAACGTGTGAACTATCACAAATCCACATAGACACACTCCACCATCTAACAGAAAGCTTCTGAGAAGAGAAGAGAAGAGAAGAGAAGAGAAGAGAAGAGAAGAGAAGAGAAGAGAAGAGAAGAGAAGAGAAGAGAAGAGGACATCTATAATGTGTTGTTAGCCATATAGTGTATTCCAGAAAATGAGTGTCTAATCTTTCTTTAAGTACTTCTGAAGGGATGAACGTTCAGTTTGGTGTTCTAACAAGGTTTACTAGATAATTGTGGGTTTTAACGTTCTAAAATGGTGTTCCTCAGAACCCTTTATCATAAGGACACTGATCGAGTCTCTGATCCATTAAGTCAGCTGAAAAATATAGTTATCATTTGTCCATGCAGATTTTTCACCTAAACAGGATTTCTGAGAAGAATTTAACACTTTCTCCAAGAAGCAGACTCAAGTAAACCACTTATTGAGTTTCTCCTCATGTTCAGATTTGACTTCAGTTTCTCATTCCTGGTAGTTCTTTACATGTAATCCACATTTAGTAACTTAACTTCTCTTCAATTTCTCAAAGTTTCTCTCCACTGGCTTCTTGTAGCAGGCTGCATTATCTTTAAAACCCTGGCTTATAAACCAAAAATGGATCAGCCTGGTCCACACCTGATGGTGATCCCAAATAGATTACAGTATTAGAACAGAATACTCCAGCAGATATTTCTAAACCCTCTAAACCAGGATTTTCTAGCTACTCCTCCCTTCAGTGTACTGGAACAGCGCCTGCTGCTTCCCCGCACTGCACTTACGTAATGCCATTAAAAAGCCACCATCATTTCAATATGAAAGCCTCCCTCACTGCTTAAATACAGTGTAATTTGATGAATTAGCTCTGCGGTCTCCATGTCTGTTGAGAGATCTGTGGAGAGGTAATGAGCAGGAACATTCCTAAAAAATAAAAAATCATCTTTCACGTCTGTCTCTTGTTTGTCTCTGCCGGGGTTGTGCTGATGGATTTGGAGCTGGACGGGATACCGTGTCTGACCGAATGCGATGACCTTAAACTGCATTTTGGTTTGTGTGTGTTCTGAGTCATGATCTGAATTTTTGTATGAAATATTACTTTATCTTATCTGTCCCTCTGGTCAGCTTTTAAAGCCAAGGATCTTTTGCGGTCGTGTCCCAAACCACCCATGCCTGTACTACATAGTCTACTAAAACACCATCAATTCATCACTGCATAATCATTGCATATTCAATCCAAAGTTGGCATGTTCCAAACTAGATACACTATCTAATCAGATTGATAAAGTGACTCTTTCTTCCACTTCAGCATAGTTTTCTCAATTTGTTTCTATCTGCCAGAATTCCAGAGTTATTCAGTGAATCAGAAGATTTAGAGGCAGGCGTGTCTGTCAGTTTCATAAATTTCAACACCATCACAAATACCTCATCGTGGTTGTGTCCTAAATCAGACCTCCTGTTCTCTACATAGGCCACTTAAACACCACCATCCTGAACCTCATAACTTCCTTAGGATATAGTGGACATAAAACCAACAGATAACTTTTTGTAATCAATCTACTGTGGATGTGTTCCAAACCACACACCCTATTAGTATTTATATTACTATAAGGGCACATCAGATAATTCCCTTTAATCAGTGTGGATGTGTTCCAAACCACATGTCTTATTCACTATACAATGTAGAATAAATCAGCTAAATAACTGTGGACATGTCCCAAACCACACATCCTAATCAGTCAATTTTTGGACATGTCCCAATCCACACAAGGCAACCATTATATAGGTGTTAAACAACTTCAGAAAAACAGTTGACTGTGTCCCAAAGCACACACCATATTCACTATACAGGCTGCATAAACGTCCCAAATGTGGACATGTCCCAAATTATTCATTATATAGTCCATACCATAATCAGTCCAACATGGATGTGTCCATAATGTCAGTACATAGGCCACAAAAACACTGTCACATACAGTACATTATGTCTGACCATGTTCAGTCCACTGAGGGTGTGTCCCAAATCACACAACCATTTTAACTATTCAGTTAACTTAAACATCATTAAAAAACATCATTTCTATAATGAAGGGCTGATGGCATGTTCCAAACTACACAACCTATTCAAACAAACCCATCAGCATCAGCAATGCAATGTTTGAGCTGTAGGATAAATACTGATATAGGATGTAATAAAGCTCTTTATCACTACAGTGAGAGGTGTCTCCGTCTCTCATGTCCACTCTGAACACTGCGTTAGTCAGTCTGCTTGTCTTATTGATTCAGCTAGTGTACACTCCTCTGTGTGTTCTTATCGCCCCCTTCATAGTAGTGAGGAATGATGGATCCTTGCTGAGAAATAGAAAGTGACAGAATATCTGACAGATTCATTCACTCTGCAGAGTTCTTCACTATCTTCAAAAAACACCCAAACACTGAGGACGTGAATACTGACACTGAAACACGGAAGACGTGAATACTGACACTGAAACACTGAACACTGAGGATGTGAATACTGACACTGAAACACTGAACAATGAGGATGTGAATACTGACACTGAAACACTGAGGACATGAATACTGACACTGAAACACTGAGGACATGAAAACTGACACTGAAACACTGAGGACGTGAATACTGACACTGAAACACTGAGGACGTGAATACTGACACTGAAACACTGAGGACATGAATACTGACACTGAAACACTGAGGACATGAAAACTGACACTGAAACACTGAGGACGTGAATACTGACACTGAAACACTGAGGACGTGAATACTGACAATGAAACACTGAGGGTGTGAATACTGACACTGAAACACTGAGGACGTGAATACTGACACTGAAACACTGAGGATGTGAATACTGACACTGAAACACTGAACAATGAGGATGTGAATACTGACACTGAAACACTGAGGACGTGAATACTGACACTGAAACACTGAGGACATGAATACTGACACTGAAACACTGAGGACATGAAAACTGACACTGAAACACTGAGGACGTGAATACTGACACTGAAACACCGAGGACGTGAATACTGACACTGAAACACTGAGGACATGAAAACTGACACTGAAACACTGAGGACGTGAATACTGACACTGAAACACCGAGGACGTGAATACTGACACTGAAACACTGAGGACATGAAAACTGACACTGAAACACTGAGGACGTGAATACTGACACTGAAACACTGAGGACATGAAAACTGACACTGAAACACTGAGGACGTGAATACTGACACTGAAACACTGAGGACGTGAATACTGACACTGAAACACTGAGGACGTGAATACTGACACTGAAACACTGAGGACGTGAATACTGACACTGAAACACTGAGGACGTGAATACTGACACTGAAACACTGAGGACGTGAATACTGACAATGAAACACTGAGGGTGTGAATACTGACACTGAAACACTGAGGACGTGAATACTGACACTGAAACACTGAGGACGTGAATACTGACGCTGAAACACTGAGGACGCGAATACTGACGCTGAAACACTGAGGGTGTGAATACTGACACTGAAACACTGAGGGTGTGAATACTGACACTGAAACACTGAGGGTGTGAATACTGACACTGAAACACTGAGGACGTGAATACTGACACTGAAACACTGAGGGTGTGAATACTGACACTGAAACACTGAGGACGTGAATACTGACACTGAAACACTGAGGACGTGAATACTGACACTGAAACACTGAGGACGTGAATACTGACACTGAAACACTGAGGACGTGAATACTGACACTGAAACACTGAGGGTGTGAATACTGACACTGAAACACTGAGGGTGTGAATACTGACACTGAAAAACTGAGGACGTGAATACTGACACTGAAAAACTGAGGACGTGAATACTGACACTGAAACACTGAGGGTGTGAATACTGACACTGAAACACTGAGGGTGTGAATACTGACACTGAAAAACTGAGGACGTGAATACTGACACTGAAAAACTGAGGACGTGAATACTGACACTGAAACACTGAGGACGTGAATACTGACACTGAAACACTGAGGACATGAATACTGACACTGAAACACTGAGGGTGTGAATACTGACACTGAAACACTGAGGACGTGAATACTGAC